>NW_022142177.1:0-27004 GCF_007565055.1 Rhinopithecus roxellana | reverse complement strand
GAAAAATTTTAAGCTGTTACCTCTGGGGAATACCAAAGAGTAAAACCTTTACTTTTTAAAAAATTACTCTCCAGCACCAACTGAATTTTTATTACTGTGTGTTCATACTTTAAAAGTGATACTTTTAATTTAAAAATAGTTTCTCAAGAAAGAGAAGAATTTTTAGGACAGAAAAAAAATGATCCAACAGTTTGCAACTACATACTGCCTCCAGCAAGGACCATCAAACATTTTGCAAACATTATCTGATGGTGAGTGTCAGAATCTACTTTTGCCAGATGGAGAAATTCAGACAAAGACGGAAGTAACTTGCCCATTTTCAGTGCATCTGTGACCAAGCCAGTGATAAAACTCAGGCTTCTTGGATTCTGAGTCCAAAGAAAGATTTGGATCGATTTCTCCTTAGAAAAACCACCACATATTGGTATAATGATCACTAAGGAAGAAATCCAAACTAATAGATGGCATATTCTGTGTTTAGGGCTTGGGAAAAGCTTGTATTTTCCGTTCAAAATCTGTTGCCAAAATGCACACTGCCTGTCAAGAGAAAGGCCAGTGCTTCTCTAAAGCACTTGATGGGAATGAATATATATCAGTTTGAGGAGCTAGCAAAGATAAAAAAATGATAATCACAGTAGCAATCACAAATAATTTTTAATTATCTTAATACAAGTATTATGTCTCACTATAAAGATCTCTGCCATTTTGTGACTACTTAGAAAACAATCTATGGTTAATTCGCTTGATAAATAATTCTGGTTATTCTGCCATATGTCTCTTACTGATTCATACTAAACACAAGTGGAGAGGAGAAAAAAATGGACTGATCTGACATAATTTTTACTATTGGTTTCACTCTTAATGTGAATGTTTAATATTCATTTTTGCCTGGCTTCTTTATTTAGTTGGAAGACTGGAGGGGAGAGGAGTCATTCAATGATTATAGTAGACTCCTCTGGTTTTGTCAGTGTGGTTCCCTTCCCCCTCCCAAACAAACTCCTCTGAAAACAGGTCTATACCATATGACCATGACCCTGGCCCAAATGGCTAAAGTGAGCATTGGACCAAAGCTGCTGCGATCTTCCAGGAGAATTTGAAAGAGAGAATGATTGGAGTCCAGCACTTAGTCTGGCTGGTTTCTTCTTTCTTTTTTTTTTTTTTTTTTTTTTTTGAGACGTAGTCCTGCTCTGTCACCCAGGCTGGAGTGTAGCGGCAAAATTTCGGCTTACTACAAGCTCCGCCTCCCGGGTTCTCACCATTCTCCTGCCTCAGCCTCCAAAGTGGCTGGGACTACAGGCGCCCGCCACCACACCCAGCTAATTTTTTGTATTTCCAATAGAGATGGGGTTTCACCGTGTTAGCCAGGATGGTCTTGATCTCCTGACTTTGTGATCCGCCTGCCTCAGCCTCCCAAAGTGCTGGGATTACAGGCGTGAGCCACCGCCCCTGGCTGTCTGGCTGGTTTCTTAAGTAAAGGAGAGGTAACCCCAGGAGCTGTTGGTGGCTATATTTTTTAGTGTGTGGTCTGAGGAACGGAAATGAAAAAGGAAGCAGACATTCAGAGAAGCAGAGATGAGAGATGAATGGGGTGACCAGGAATTCATCACTTTTAAAATTGTGGTAAAATACACCAAATACAAAATTTACTGTTTAACCCTTTTTGAGCATGCAATTCAGTGGCATTATGTTCATGTTTTTTGTGCAACCATCAACACAGTCTATCTCCAAAATGTCTTCATTTTCTCAAACTGAAACTCTGTAGCATTAACAGGTAACTCCATTTCCACAGCCCCACAGCCCCTGGCAACTATTATTCTACTTCCTTTCCCTATGGATTTCACAATTATAGGAATTAATCATTCTTACCAGGGTACTGTTGAGAGTTGTGTTAATAATTTAATAATTTATTTACTTTCAGATTCAAATTCACCCTTCAATACCTGCTCTGCAATAATGGATGGAATTCCATTGAGCATTTCTTCTTTATAGAGAGTACCACGTGAAGCTTTCTCAGTAGAGGGCCCTGAAGGGACACTGCAGGAGAAAGGAGCCATCCTGATGTTAGTGGTGGCTGCACCATCAGGCAGCAGTGTGCGTGTGGGAACATCAGTGGTGTTCTAATTCCAGCCGCAGGCCCAGAACTCATGATTCCTCGATGTCCTTGCAGCTCTGCCCTGGCCTAATGCCCACTTTCCCATGGCCTTCTTACCACAGACACTGCAGGCTCCAAACCTACTGTCTGCAATGGTGTCCCTACTCCCTCTGCATGCTCACGTGCCAAGCCATTGGCTGCAGTTTTTGTAACGTGCCACCTGTGCCCCAAAGGGTTGCTTCCTGCTTGGCCAGTGGCTGCGGACCAGCTCTGGACTGGGCAAATCAGCAAACTTCTCTGCCATCCAGTGGCTGCAATCTGAGCCTTGGGGAAGGGCTCATCCTGTTTTATGTTCATCCCTCCGTGGGTACTCTCTTGGGTACTCAGCCTTAGGGTACCACATGGTACCCTATATCTTATATATTATAAGTGCCCTTTTATCATAATTTTTAAAAATTTATATTAGACTTTCTCTAAGTCACTGTGGTCTCTTCTCCCTGATGGACAAAGACTGACACAAAAGTGAAAGGGGCAGGTTGACAGATGTCAACAAGGATAGGCCAGCACAAACTGGTGTGTGTGGTCACCTACCCTAGAGATGGGAGGGTGGGTCCTGACTATGCTGGAGTCTCTGATTTATTTCTGAAGTTCAGTTATCTATTTGCCCTTGAGTTCTGAGACAGCCCTATTTCTTAAAGTAAATTATATCTCTTTGCTCTTAGAGAGCTCAAGTGTGTCTCTGTTACTTGAAACCAAAAAAGCCATCATTAATAAATATGCAATTTCACATTCTATTACATATGCCTCAGAAAAGGAAATAAAGGGATAAAGGAGGACTATTCTAGAAGCAGGAAAAAAAAAAAAAAAGAAGGGAGATTATGCTGAGGATTAACATGAGAGAAAATCTTAGTTCTTTAAATACCTCGGTTGGGCTTGACGCTGATGTTAGGGCCTCAAGTTCTTCAGTGATGACTCATCCCTGTCATCTCTGACTGATGGGGAGCTCACACAATGGAAGCTAGATGGGGCACTGGCCAAGTGATTCTGCATGCAAGAGAGCATGGCTAAGGTCAAATGAGGTCTCCTACTCTTCACCGAAACTAGACTTTGGGAACTGCTCACCTCATGTATCTCAGAGAAGAGTTAGGTACGCAGAGCCCACCCAAGTTCACTGGCTAGCCAGCTGCAAGAACTAAGGCTGCTTCACAGATGAACCACAATGGGACAGAGTGAAGGCCCGCACCTTGGCAGCATGCTCCCAGTGAAGGGAATGCATTGGGCTGGTTTCACTCTGCAGAGTCAATTCCTACCCATTAATAAAGCATGTCCTAGTAAATATTATCCATTTGCCAATCAGACTTGCCATTTGTTTGCTTGTTTGCTTGGATTTTTTGTTTGTTTTTTTGAGGCAAGGTCACACTCTGTCCCCCAGGCTAGAGTGCAGTGGTGAGATCTCAGCTCACTGCAGCCTTGCCCTCCTGGGCTCAAGCAATTCTCTCACCTCTCAGCTAGTAGCTGGGACTCCAGGCACACGCCACCACGCCCAGATAACTTTTGTATTTTTTGGTAGAAACAAGGGTTTCACCCTGTTGTTCAGGCTGGTATAAACTCCTGAGCTCAAGTGATCCACCCGCCTTGGACTCCCAAAGTGCTAGGATTTCAGGTGTGAGCCACCACACCAGGCCTCATTTTTTTTTTGAGACAGAATCTTGCTCTGTCACCCAGACTGGAGTGCAGTGGTGCGATATCAGCTCACTGTAACGTCTGACTCCAGGGTTCAAGCAATTTGAACCACCCACCTTGACCTCCCAAAGTGCTGGCATTATAGGGGTGAGCCACCATGCCCAGCCCAGAATTGCCATTTTTGTTTGAGGGAGAGCAGACAAATCCATATGGGTCTGTAGCAGCCTCACTTCTTGACTCCCCAGAAGAAAGAATTCTACAGAGGGGTATAAGGCAGAAGGAGACGTTGAGGCAAGTTTTAGAGCAGGAGTGAAGGTTGATTTAAAAACTTTAGAGCAGGAATGAAAGGAGGTAAAGTACACTTGGAAGAGGCCCAAGGGGCTGACTTGAGAGATCAAGTGCGCAGTTTGACCTTTTGACTTAGGGTTTTATGTGTTGGCATGCTTCCAGGATCGTGCATCCCTTCTCCCCTGATTCTTTCCTTGGGGTGGGCTGTCTGTATGTGCAATAGCCTGCTAGCATTTGGGAGGGGAACATGAGCAGTGTGTGTTGGCGTTGTACACATGCTCACTTGAGGCGTTCTTCCCTTACCAGTTGCATGTTGTTAGAAGGTCATATACCAGTTAAACTGCGCCATTTTGCCTTAGCGTGCATGCTAGAGCCCACCTGTCCAACTCCTGAGATCTTATCAGGAAGCTGCTGATCACCAGTTTCATGTGTTTTCTATCTATTGGGAGACTGCCTTTCCCTGGGCTGGCTACAACCAATTATTAATGTTATGTTTAGAGAAAATTGTAACAACCACCTGACCATTACCTGATGGTCGCCTGACTTTCCTGGTGGGGCAGAGGAGCCCTCTCCTGCCATGCTTATGTCTGACTAGCTTACACCTACTGTACAGAGCCTCCCTCCCTCCCTTCCCTCTCATGGTAGATAGGACTGAAATTTGGTGTCAATCTCCTCCTCCATGAGCCAAGATGAGAATTTAAGGAGTCAAAAGGAATGCAAATATTCCTCCTTTTCAATAGTTAACTTTTACCTTACCTAGCCAAATACAGGGTTTTTTTTTTTTTAATTCTGCACAGAATATTTGGCAAAGTATAATAATCATGCCTAGAACATTTTTATATTTCAATGTGCCTTTTCTTCAGAGTAAAAAAAAAATGTTGCATCCGTCCTTAGTAGAGTATGCAACTTGAGATGCTTTTGCTATGAATGGAGAGAATCTAAGTAGACTTACAGTCTTTCATCTAGAAGTGAAAAGTTGGATAAGACACAGTCTTTGCCTTTTAGAAAGAGGGGGCACTTCCATTCACATTGTGTTTCTCTTGGCTCTGCCATGGAGAACAATAATTAAATAAGGTTCTGACCAATCAGAATGGATGATGAAATAAGAGTGGTGCTGCAACCAGTCGGAGCTGATGTCACAGTTAATGTCAGGGATGCTGGCTGTACACATGAAGCAGGCTGTGCAGTATGTTATAGTGGAGATTATCTCTGGATCTGTGACAACCCAAGTCTAAGCTGGTAGAAAGGACTGTCAGAGAGTCCCTGGCTGCTCTGACTTCAGTCAAATCTTCCTGTCAAGTTGATGCATTCAAAGATACCAAAAAAATGGCAAGTAGTTGGGGATTTTTCAAAAGTATTTCCCCCTGCAGCCTCCTCCTCCCATAGTTTTAATCATCTCAGTACATTGCAACACACAGCTTTTCTAGTTGCTCTGTCCAAACACTTTGAAGTCATCAATTTCTCTTTTACTCTAATATCTCACATTTGCATTGTAAGCAAATCTTGACAACTCCACCTTCAAATATGTCCAGAATCTGACTACTTCTCAGCACTTCTATTAACTATTTTTCTGACCCAGTTACCCTCATTTCTTGCCTGGATCACTGGAATATCTTTCTCACTGGTCTCCTGCCCCACTTTAGTCTATTCGTAATCTGACAGCCAGGGTGATTTCATTAAAATAGAGTTGAATTGTATTGCTCCTCTCCTGGAAACTCTCCAATGGCTTCTCATCTTAGAGTAAAAGCCAAGGGTCTTACCCTGGCCTACAAAGCCCCACATTATCTAGAGCCCCATTATCTCTCTGACTGTATCTCCTATTAACTCAATGTGGCAGACTGATGGCAAATCTGGTCCTAATTCTCCACCCTTCACTATGTTCACAACCTTTTGCAATGTGACTCTGAAGCTCTTCCTATGAAGTGGAGTTTATTTCTCCATTCCTTGAAAACTAAGCTTGTCTTATCAATTGCTTTGGCCAATAGAATGTGGCAGAAGTGACAGTTTCCTTTCTGAATTTAGGCCTTAAGAGGGCTTATGTGTGTTCTCTCTCTTGCTCTCTCTCTCTCTCTCTCTCTAGCCTCTCTGCCTCCCTTTCTCTCTCTAACTCTCTTTTGCTATTGGAGGATATGAGAAACAGAGATATGGAGGCAGACCTAAATCAACCCAGTCATTTTGTCAAAAGTCTCATATGTAAGAGAGCTCAGACAAGATCAGCAAAGCTGTGCAGGCTTGCAGCTGACTGTGAAGGCATGAATAAGCCCCACCAAGATTAGCTCAGATCAGCAAACCATCTAGGTGATCTTGAGACTGAGGGGAAAACCTAAATGTTTATTATTGTATACCACTGCAGTTTCGAGTTTGCTTGTTACTCAGAATTACTGTGAAATTGATGACTGATGCATTACTCTTTCCCATTATTCTCCAGCCTTCTGGAAAACACCAGTCACCTCTCTACCTCACAGTCTTTGCACTGGCTGTTCTCTCTGACTAGAATGCTTTCCCTCAATCCTCCTACCTCCAATAGCTGCATGCCTTGATCCCTAACCAACTTCAGATCTTTTCTCAAATGTCATCATCTTAGTGAGATCTTGTCGGAACATAACATACAATGCAAACTTCTTTGAACACTTCCTAGTCCCCTTGTCAACTTTCAACTTTCTTTTCAGCATTTATTGCTGTCACACATCTATATATATATACATATTTTTTTTTCTTTTTTCTTTTTCTTCCTCGTTTGTTGTCTAACTCCCATGCAAACTCCTTGGGAGCAGAGCTTTTTTGACTATTTTATTCAAGACTATATTCCTATGCCCAAAATGGTATCTGGCACATAAAACACACACAGTACATATTTGTTGAATAAATATGTGAATGAATGTGAATTCTCCACAGAATGGTAGAAGTGACAATAAAATGTTTTCCTCAATTTTAAAAAATTTGGTAAAATTAAAACATTATATCTGCTTGATCTATATAACTTCTCTCCTTCTCTACCACCATGATCCTAGTCATAGTCACCATGAGCTCCTGTCTGCATGGTTGCAATTACCTCCTAACTGGTATTCCTGCCATCAGTCCTTGCTCCCTACAATTTCTTTTTCTCCATTGCAACCCGATGATTTTTTGAAAGGGAAAACCTGAAAGACCAAAATCCTTAGCATGGCCCCATGGGCTCTTCTCCTCACTCTCTTTGCTCATTCTCTGGTCTTCAGGTTTCCTGAAATAGTCATGCCTCTTCCTGCCTCAGGGCCTTTTCACAAGCCATCCCCTCTTTCTGGGAGGCGCACTCTTAATCATCCCTCAGCCTAGTCAACTCCTACTCATCCTTCCATTCTTATGCAGAAAAATCTTCCCTGAATCCACAGCCTCAAGTTTCTCTGAGAGTCTGTGCTTTCTGTCTGTTTAAGGCACAAATGCAGTTAGTAATTCTGAGTTTGTGCAATTACTTGTCTGCTGTCTCCTTTTTCCAATATACTGCAAGCTCAGTGAAGAACTAAAGCTATTCAACAGATTATTTGGCTAAGTTTGGCCTCAAGTTCATATAAGCCCTTTGTAGTTGAGAGATTTTTAGTGAAACAACTATGAAGGAAGAGTTTTGCATAATGAGTTGCATCTTCCGGGAAATTCTCAGCTCCGACATTTTTATTCCTTTCTGAAGCCACAAAGGTCTATAAGCCGCTCCTCCCCCATGATCATCACCAGCGCATTAGCAGAAGTCAGAGACAGTATTGACAATGTCAAGGGGTTGTGTTGGAGAACAACACCTCTTGTCATTCTTGCACTGTTATGATTTATGCAACCAAGTATTGTATTAGACAACAGCAATGAGGAACAGAAATGGACCCAGCAAGAGTCAGAGAAACAGTGTTAATTAACTCTGGATAGCGTATTAGTCTTCTATTGCTTCAAACAAATTACCACCAACAGTGAATTAAAACAAGATATTTATTACCTTCCAGTTCCGTGGATCAAGAGTCTGAGCACAGGTTAGCTGATTCCTCTGCTCAGGGTCTCACAAGGAAGGTTGTAATCAAGACGTCAGCTGTGCTGCAGTTCTTATCTGAGACTGAAGGTCCTCTACCAAGCTCATTCAGGTTATTGGCAAAGTTCAATTATTTGGGGTTGTAGGAATGAGTTCCCCTTTGCCTGCTAGCTGCCTGCTGGGGATTGTGCTCAGTTCGCAGAGACCACTGCCATTCTATACCATGTGGTCCCCATAGGCTGCCATGGCAGGGATGTTTGCTTTTCTCCAGGCCAGCGCGAGTGACCTCTTTGAGTTCCTCTTCCCAGCACCAAGTGAAGAAAGCTCTCTGCTTTTAAAAGACTCACCTGAGGTTGGGCGCCGTGGCTCACGCTGTAATCTCAGCACTTGGGACGCCGAGGCAGGTGGATCACCTGAGGTCAGGAATTCGAGACCAGCGTGACCAACATGGTGAAACCTCATCTCTATGAAAACTACAAAAATTAGCCGGGCATGCTGGCAGGTGCCTGTAATTCCAGCTACTCAGGAGGCTGAGGCAGGAGAATTGCTTGAACCTGAGAGGCAGAGGTTGCAGTAAGCTGAGATCACGCCACTGCACTAAAGTCTGGGAAACAAAGTGAGACTCTGTCTCAAAAAAAAAAAAAAAAAAAAAAAAAAAAAAAAAAAAAGACTCACCTGAAAGGTCAAGTCCACCCAAGGTAATTTTACTCACAAGAGTAATACGTCATTATATTCACAGGTTCTGTTCACACTGAATAGAACCATACAGGGCATGTGCATCATGAGTAGGAATATAGGGGTTGTTTTAGAATGCTGTCTACCATAGGGCAGCTGATAATAATTGCAATTGATTGAGTGCTTATTTATTGCCAGCACTGTGTTAAGTGCTTTTTAGCATTTAATCTTTAAAATAATACAACATTGTTTCTATTTTGTGTTTCTGTTTTGTTTTTATTTCTATTACTTTATTTTACAGATGGAGAAACTAAGGCTTAGAGGTTGGGTGACTTTGCTCCATTTCACTCAATTGGTAAGAAGCATAACCTAGATTTTGAACTCTAACTCCAGAACCCATTCTTATCCACCTTGCCTCATCAAAGCTGGTTCTCCTGTAGCCAGGGGAATGAGATTATCACCGTTTTATGGATGTAAACAGTGGTTTGGGAAGATTAAATAACATACTCAAGACCACCCAGTTAGTAAGTAATAGAGCAGCCTACAATCTAATCTTCTTCTCAGTCCCACACTGGGGCATCCCATGTAATTGAGGGATACTCCCAAATTGCTTGTCAACTAGACGAAAATGTAATAAGAAACCCTTCCCCAGAGACAGAGGAAACCAGTGTGTTTTCTGGCTCCAAGGCTTAGTAGAATTGTATAATACACGTTATCAGTTCTATTTCTTTTACCTGTAGTGAGTGAGAAGCAGAAGTGCTTTATTCTCATGCTGAGGAAAATAATCTGAACTATGGGCACCTGACAATCACTCCCTTTGAAGTTTCATAATACTTAGCACCAGGAGCAAAGGTAAAGGTTAGTTCGTGATTATTCACTTCCCCCTCTCTGTGCCTTTACACCTTTAAATGAAAGGTGTCCTGGGGTCAAAGCAAATAATTATTCATGGGTGAGGATATGTTTCCTTGGAACTAATATTATTTTTTCATTACTTCTTGCATAGAGACAAAAACAGCTTTGACCCAACAGCTGTTAACTGATACAAATTATCCATTGCAAACGTCATCACATCACACTACCCTCACCTGTGCTTTGGCAACCAGGGGCCAATTTTCTCCTGAGAGTGGTATCCACCTTGTTTCCCCTTTCTTTCCCATGGCTACGAATGCAAACAGTAAACACTTGGTCCACAGACAGACATTAAAAGGGCATATTGTAGTTCTCTCCAATATCTGATGTCTAGTCTCCCCTGTCCTGCAATTGTCTTTCAGCAAGAAACAGAAAACAGTCACCAGAAAAGTTTTACTTCATTAAAATGCCCTGCTTGGTCATGGTTTGGGTTATAACTGCATTCTTCTGTTAACAGCCACAACTTCTGTTGGGCAGCTCCTGCCCCAGGCACCAGGCACCAGGAGGAACATTCCTTTCTCCTGCCCACTCAGATGAGGGCTGGGAATAGCAGAGCACTGACACTAGCCCCGGGACCTTCACGATCCCTTGATGGTTGCCTTAGCCCTGCCCATACCTGAGTAAATAGCTCTTTTATAACACTCTTTATAACAATATTCTTAAACCAGAAACTCTGGCTGAAAATAGCTCTAAACTGAAACCACCTTTGGAAAAATTTTAACAGTGAGAAATTGATGACATTGAAAGGGATCTAACCTAACCAACTCCATCTTGCCTTTAACTTTCAAGCTGCCCTTGTTCATTCCTGGGCATAGGCCAAACTAACTTTGGGAGACAATTTAGTTTATAGTTTAAAACAAAGATGACAACAGCCCTTTCCCAAAACAGAAAATGGGTTGTTCCTTAGGCTAACTGGCCAAATTCATTTAACAAGCCTAATGTCATGTTTATGTTTGGAAAAGGGCATAAGAAATATCCATGCAATGTGTAGGCCTGAACTGGTTCCTCATTGGACAAACAAACTACAAAAGACGTTTCGGGGATGATTTAGATCATCGGATATAGACTGGATATTAGGTAAAATATAGTGGCATGGAAAGTTTTATAAAAACACTATGTAACAATTCATAAAATGGTATTTTTCTCAGTTTGTAAAAAAAGATATGTCTGTATATATATGCATGCTTAAAAATTTTGGAAGGATGTACAATAGGATATTAACAGTGGTAAGCTCTGGATGGTGGGAATGGTGTATTTTCATTTTCTTATTTTTGTTTATTTATACATGGGCTGTTTGTAATTATAAGAGATTTTTAATTTAGTAAGGAGAAAGATTATCAGTGTGTAAGTTTAAGTGTGTAAGTTTAACCAAAACCAAGGAAGTAAATGACGTCGCCCAGGGAAGAGTATGTGAAAAACAAGAAGGTGGCTGAGGAAACAGCTTTTAGCAACATCAAGATTTCAGAAAGAAGACTGGAAGGAGAGCTGGTCAGAGACTGAGGAGGAGCTGTGAGGGAACAGAAGAAGCAGGAAAGCCAGAGGAGGAGAATGCTCCCAGAAACAGGAATGGTCAGGTCCCAAACGCTGCAGACAGGTAAGCAGGATGAGGGTTAACACGAGGCCTCTGACCTCACAGTGGGAAATGCATGGAGACTTTTGCCCAGGGAAGGGTGAGGAACTAGAGGGTGCTCTTGTAAGAAGCTGGTAATGGAGGGAAGGAGAGATACAGGCTTTTGTGGAGGGGGCAGGGGTGCCCATCTTTTCACAAGGAGAGCCATCGCCATTCAGGTTGCATTCTTTGTGAATGAAAACCCCTGGATCACTACCGGGGTATGCTGTGAGTGGTACCCCCCAGGAAGAAATGAAAAGGAGGACCCTAGGAAGCATGAGGAGGAACGAGTTATTTGGAAATGGAGAAGAGTTAAGCAATTTGCAGAAAGTCCCAGGGAATGGAGAGATTGGAAATCTAGGAGAAGGAAGGATCACTTGTGCCACTGGATCCAGGCTTGTACAGAGGAGGGAATGAAGTGGAGAGCAGAGGAAGCAGGATGGAGTTTGGGGAGGACTGAGACAGGTGTCCTGTGAATCAGAGGGCAAGGGGCCAGCACCAGAATGTGCCAGTCACGCCTTCCATGGAAGCTGCCAGACTACAGTGATGATTAGCAATTATAAGTATACTTTGAAAGCAACTTTTCCAAGTGGCAGTGTGCTGCTTTGGGGATTACTCTAGAGTCATACGGGCAGCTCTGAGATCCTGTGAACCTCGTACGTTACTGGGGAAGGGGGATGCCAATATGATGGGATTTAAGGGACAGCCAACGACCCGTCACCCCCAAAATATCTCCCAGGGGCTTTTCACAGTGATAAGCAATGGGATAACGTGAATGGATAATGCAAAGTTTTGTGTCAGTGGATGAGTTTGCAGACCATCTCTGTTGTCATGTACCTTTCTTTGTACTTCAACGAATGCAAATCATGTACTTTTTGAACTTCAGTTTGACTTGCTTTCATTTCATTTCAACTGAACCCTCAGTTCAGCCCAGGATATTTCATTTGATCGAGAATCTATTTAGAGAAGGGGCTGGAACATTCTGGAGCTGTGCCTGCAATGAGAAAGATACAGCAGTTCTCTGTGTGCCGGAAACAGAGAACCGTCTCCCCGACCCTGCCAAAAAAAAAAAGCCCAATAGAAGAATGAAGGTGCCATGTTGACTGTGACAGTCCTCTTCACCCCGTCACCTAACGAAAGAGCCCCAGTGTCTTCTGTCTTTCTGTCCCATGGAGTCCTGCCTTGGTGCTGCCATCTGTTGCCTGTTGCCGGGGTCAGCAGGTCTCAGATGTGCACACAACCCTCCAAACCGGGGCTTAGAGGAGACCGCAGCGGCCTTCTGCAAGACCAAGTGGCTGCTCAGGGTCGAGCAGCTCCTAGAGTATTAATTTGAGCCTGTATCCCAACTGCTTCACTTGCTGTGCCCTGCGGTTCTGGGACAAACTGTTGGTAGGCAGGTTTTTTGTCTCTGGTGCCCGTTTCTAGACACTCATCTTCTCAATTTATCTTTCAAACAATACCTTGCCGCAGAGGAGTGGTATCCTCCATTCCCCTCACAGCTGTAGGAACTCTGAGGCTTTGTACAAACGTGTACAACGTGCAGCGATTCCAGCCAACATGAGAGTGGGAACGAACACAGCAAAGGGAGAGATTGCAGGGCGGTGTTGGGCTATTAATTACAGCTCAGTGGGGATGGGGAAGGAAACGGTAACTCAGAGAGGGGCTCCAGAACTAAAGCAAACAGGAAGGTTTTAATGAGAAAGTCCCGGAGAGGAAATGACTCAGTGGTTTGGAAAGAGTGGGCTATCCAAAGAGAGGGAAGGGAGCCAGTCCAAAGGGGGGGCCCCTGAGGAGGGGCCGGACTTTTTTTGGTTCCCAAAACATAGAAATCAGCTTCATTCTTCACTCAGGGGTTTGAGGAGGGGAATCCTTGGGGTGGGAGCAGCTGTTGCTACAAGATTGAGAAACATATCTTGACTTTTTTGGGCAGGGAGACTGAGACCACATGGTGAAGAATCTGTTTGGTGAAAGGGCTGAAAGATTCTGGGGCTGTGCCTGCAATGAGGGATATACAACAGTTTTCCTTATGCCGGGAACAGAGAACATCCTCTTAAAAAAAAAAAAAAGCCAGACAAAAGAAGAACTAAGGTGAAGAGTTTCCTATGATCACGTTATGCTATGTGCATGCGCAGCAGAGAGGGAACACATTTTATATTTTCCAATTCAAAAATCAGGACATGGCATTTTTTTGTTTTTGTTTTTGTTTTTTTTGTTTTTTTTTTGTTTGTTTGTTTTTGAGACGGAGTCTCGCTCTGTTGCCCAGGCTGGAATGCAATGGCCGGATCTCAGCTCACTGCAAGCTCGGCCTCCTGGGTTCACGCCATTCTCCTGCCTCAGCCTCCCGAGTAGCTGGGACTACAGGCACCTGCCACCTCGCCCAGCTAGTTTTTTTTTTTTTTTTTTTTTTTTTTGTATTTTTTTAGTAGAGACGGGGTTTCACCATGTTAGCCAGGATGGTCTCGATCTCCTGACCTCGTGATCTGCCTGCCTCAGCCTCCCAAAGTGCTGGGATTACAGACTTGAGCCACCGCGCCGGGCCAGGACATGGCATTTAACAAAACATATTTTTTCCAGTTTCTAAATTTGTGTACGTGAAATACCTTAAAATGATATGAAATGAAATTATACTTCGTCACAAATTGAAGTAAATGAATTTATTACAATTATAGCATTGCATGAAATTGGAAGTGTCTTGGAAAATCTGGAATGAATGAACACTGTGTTTTCAAATGAAGCGTATCTGAGAAGAGCTGAGGAACGAAACTTTACAAATCACGAGTTTATTAGTTTCTTCTTGAATCAGTGGTTGAGAGAGGAAGAGAAAGGGGAGAACAAGCTCCCTTCTGAGAGGTGGGGTCGGGGAGAGAGAGGCCCTTGCAGTGTATTTGAGTGTAAAGGATGAGGAAGCTGGGACCTTGGGGAATTGACCCCTTGATTTTCAACTCTCTATCTGTGTCTCAGGAGAACCTCAGTTTCCAGATCTGAAAAGTGCTCGCAGAATTGCTATGAGCTGATATCCACTGGGTACCAGTGTCTGTCCCTGATGGCTCTTGCATGAATCTTTTCTTCCTTGACCCTATCTCAGGTGATGTATGCAAAGATGCTCCCACTTTTGAAAGGTGCCTTGTCACTGAAAACACCTTGCAATTTCGCTGGCATCTGGGGATGGAACAGACATGGCATTTTGGGCCTCCTTCAGAAGGGCAATGAGGCCAAGCCCCCTCACACGGGGCAAGCCAAGCTGCTGCTGGTCAGTGCCCCTGTGCACCAGTAATGGGCTGGGCCTTTCGCTGGCTGGAGAGGAAGCTCTAAACAGTCTGGGAGGAGAGAAATGTGTGTTGAACTAGCCTAGAGCGAGAGCTTGATAACTGGAAGAGTGAACATCAAGAGCAGTAAAGAGGGAAAAAATGTAAACACAAATGACCCGTGGAGCTCCCAGTACGTTTTGTCTGCCCCGAGGAGCAGCCTTGGCAGGAAGACTGTGAGAACCTCAATCATGATCACGAGGACCTTCCCAGCCTTGGCTTATCCAGCAGCGGGCTCCTTCAGGGACTTAAAAGGGCATTTTATAAGCTACTCACCAGGGACCTCCTGCTAGGGGTAGGGCAGAGACTCTTGTCATTTCCACCAAAACCCAGCTTTCAATGCTGTCAATTCTGGGTACCCTGGCTTCTTCTAAAGAGGTCTCTGTCTTTTAAATTTTGTCACTTACACTACTTGCTTCAGTGACTCTGAACTTGGCGTGCCATTCTGTGGCTTTGCTGCTGTCTGAATCACATGTTTTGCCTGCATTACCAAGCAGGGCTTGGAGCCCAGTCTCAGGAGGAGGTGGCCAACGTTCCCATTCCAGTTACCAAGGCTAGCTGGGGGCTCTTGCCATCACCAGCACACTCTCTTCCTCAAGGTCTCTTTTCTCATTCTAAATTAGCCTTCAAAACAGTTTCCAAGTGGGGCCTTGGGAGAAGTTCAAGTCAATTCAAATTAATACATATTTGAGCACCTACTATGTGCCAGCCATGCTGTGGGATTCCAGGGTGAGTCAAACCTTAGTTTATACTTCCCTAGGCTTTGCATGCCTAGAGAGGAAACAGTTCCAACAGGCTGGGAATGCAGGTTGACTGATGGAATGGAAACAGTTCATTGTTCTCGTATTCATTCAAAAAATGTTTATTGAGTACCCACCATGTGCCAGTACCTTGGAGCTATAGCAAAGCTATATGGGATCTGAGATCAGACAGCATTGAGTCAAAGCCCAGCCTTTGACATGAGTGTGTTCTTGGGCAAATCCCCTAAACACACTGATCTCCAGATTTCTCATTTTTAAAATGTAAATCATAACAATTGTATTAATATTAATAAT
The DNA here is from genome assembly GCF_007565055.1 of Rhinopithecus roxellana. Lineage (NCBI taxonomy): Eukaryota > Metazoa > Chordata > Mammalia > Primates > Cercopithecidae > Rhinopithecus > Rhinopithecus roxellana. The sequence continues at coordinate 11,403 of NW_022142177.1, read as the reverse complement.
ACTATTTCGCAGCATTCTTGTGAAATCAAGATGTAGGTATAATAGGCATGCAATAAATGTGGCTGATTGGTTGTTCTAAAATAGATGAACAACTGTGTATAATGGTTGAATATACAAGTGGAGAGGTAAAGAGAAATAATTTTAAGTTTTGCTGTGCATGACTCAATGCATGGGCATGGCAGAAGGAGAAATAAAGCTGCATACGGTCAGCCTTAGCATATGCTGTTTCCACATGTGCAGATTCAGCCAATCTTGGAAAACTGGAAAATATTTGAAAACATTTAAATAACAATACAACAATAGAAAAATAGTACAACCTAAAAATAATGCAGTATAACAACTATTTGCATATAATTTACATTGTATTAGGGATTATAAGTAATCTAGAGATTATTTGAAGTATACAGGAAGATATGTGTAGGTTATATGCAAATGCTGTGCCATTTTATATAAGGGACTTGAGCATCTGTGGAATTTGGCATCTGTGGGGGTCTTGGAGCTGATCCCCTTCGGATACTGAGGGACAACTGTACAGACAGGTGGCATTCTAGACCAGGGTATGCCTAAAGCAGTGTTCCTCAAGGGTCCAGGAGTTTTCTAAGAGAATGATGTAATTTTTCATTTTAAAACTAGACTTTGATGATTATCTGATTTACATAGATGCATATACAGTTGACCCTTGAACCACACAGATTTGAACTTTGCAGGTTTATTTATATGTATATTTTCTTCTGCCTTGACCACCCTGAGACAGAAAGATCAACACCTCCTTTCCTTCTCTTCCTCAGCCTACTCAGTTAGAAGATGACAAGGATGAAGACATTTATGATGATCCACTTCCACTTAATGAATAGTAAATATATTTTCTCTTCTTTATGATTTTTCTTATAAACATCTTCTTTTCTCTAGCTTACTTTATTGTAAGAATACAGTATATAATATATACAACATAAAAAATATGTGTTTATCAGCTGTTTATGTTATCAGTAAGGCTTTTGGTCAACAGTAGGCTATTAGTAGTTAAGATCTGGGGGAATCAAAAGTTATATGCAGATTTTCCACTGCATGTGGGTTGGTGCCCGTAACCCCCAAGTTGTTCAATGGTCAACTGTATATACATACATATAAATATAATATATATGTACTTACAAGTTTATGTATTCTAAGTTATCTGAATGTCCAGTTTGTAATCCAGGTACTGCATGATTTCAGCCTCTATGTATTTACATGTATATGTATATCACAATGTGTAATAAATTAATGCTAAGTAAAGCTATTTATTTTCAGGGCTAGTGAAATGAAGAAAGGTGGACTTAATACAAAAATGTGTTTGCACAGCAGGGTCCATTTTATACAAAGGAAGGTTTAAAAGTCGTTTGAATAGAGAGAAATTGAGAGATGAGAGAAATTGAGAGATGAGAGAAGATATTTGCATCAGGTACACGGTAATATAGATGGGCTGATTTCAAAAACGCATGGGCTTGGAGAGTCAGTACCACAATGCATGTGAGTAGAGATTTCATTTTATGAAAACAATATTAGGTCACCTTTCATGAATGTTATTAATTACAATTTTACTGGTTTTGTGATTTTGGGTATTTAAAACATAAATATGTTAGTTGTATATAAACACTAAAGTAAAATGAGCTAATACCTGGTTTTATATTGTACAAATTTAAATAACATGTTCATAAATAAAAATAATTTAAGTCTAATCTAGGGATCCACTAGACCTCTCACAGGCAAGATACGTTCTTGGTTTAGGACAAGGCTGCTGCATTCCTTCCCGTGTGTAGAAGGAGAAAGTCTAGAAATGCTGCCATTTTCCAGAGGAGGGCCTGCATGAGCAGATTCCTGGGAACATTCCAGAAGTGAGGCTATCACAGAAGATCTTGGAAGGGTGCAAAGCAGCCTGTAGTACTGAGGACAGACTCTGTTTCCTTGGCTTTCTCCCAGTTGAACCTCCTGACTCACAGAAACCTGACCTCCTATTGCTTTTCTCCACTTTTTTCACCTACTTATTCCACAAGCTGCAGATGTACTATGTGCCAGCTGTTGTGCTAAGCACAGGGATGCAGTAGAGAACAACATGGACATGGCCCCTGTCACCCAGGAGCTTATAGTGGAATGGACCATTGTATTCAACTTTAACTCTCAACTCTCACTTCCTGTTCTTTTCCACAAACCTGTCTTAGAATCATACACCAAATTCCCACCCAACTTTTGCAAATAAACAAAATTCTTTTGATTTATTCAACCACATACCTAGAAGACAGCATGTCCCAGGTGTGTCAGGGACATTTTCTCCAGTCTTTTTCTTAGTGCTTGTCTGATTCTAGACTAGGTAGCTACAAAAAGCAAGGTCTTTGCAATTAGGGAGCCGTGGCAAGTTAGATTGGTTCTTTGGAAGCAGAACCTGAGGCAGGGTTTTGAGGACCCGAGATGTATTGATTTATTCAAGAAAAACTTGTAATGGAGGAGGGGAAGCAGGAAAGTGAAGGTGGAAGAGTGAAACAAGAATGTGTTCTCAAATGTGATCCCCAGAGGACTTTGGAGCATAAATGATGTCACAGACTTTCTGCGGAGTGTGTATGTATATGTGCATATTGGAGGTGAGGGGTGACTGGGGGGATAACTTCCTAGCTAAGGCAGCTCCCAAGAGCTTTAAGGATAATTTCCAGAGAAGGGAGAATCTGTGAGCTGTCAGCTTAACACCCTGTAGGATGAGCACACCAGCCTGATAAAGGGGATCTGAGTGGGACACCAAATGAACCCACCACACTGAGGTTCAAGTGCAGGGTTTGTTTTCACAAGTTCATGACCCTTATATGAGATGACTGTGAAAATCACCTAGTGCCATAGCTGTCCCTCCCTTTCCCTTCAGGCACTACAATGAGAAGTTCTTGACAGACAAGCCAAATTAGGAAATCTACCTGATTTATACTTGTGGCTTGGTAAGATGGTGAAATCTGTCACTGAAATCCATTATACTTTATCCTTATTTTCTGCACCCCACTCCCAAACCACATGGAGGAATCCATCCTCCACCTGGCCCTGTGCTTACCCATGCTTGGGTCATTACTCCTAAAGAATTAGTTTCTTACCTGTCTAGAATTGATACCTCTTGGGCGTTGCTTCCCAAACTGTATTCCATTAAACTGTAGCTTAATGGGGTCAGGGAATAAGGGTTGCAGTAGACAGAATAATTTACCTGCCACCAAAGTCCACATGTAATCTCTGAAACCCATGACTATGTTCAGTTACATGGTAAAAGCAACTTTGCAGAGGTGATTCAGGTTAGGGACCTTTGAGAAGGGGAGAGTAGCCTGGATTATCCAGGTGGGCCCAATCTAAACACTTAAGTCCTTAAAAGCTGGAAATCTTTCCTGGTTGTGGTCAGAGGGAGATAAGACAGAAGGAGGAGAGATTCAAAATATGAGAGGGATTTGACCTGCTGTTGCTAGCTTTGCTGATGGAGGAAGGGGCCGTGAGCCAAGGAATGTGGGCAGCCTCCAGAGAACCTGGGGAGAGCCCTCAGCTGACAGCCAGCAAGGAATGGAGCCCTCAGTCCTGTAACGGCAAGGAACTGAATTCTCCCAACAACCTGAACTACAAAGGAAGCCGATCCTTCTCTCTGAGCCTCAAGAAAGGAACACAGCTCTGTGAGTAACTTGATTTTAGCCTAGTGAGACCTGTATCAGACTTCTGACCTCTGGAACTGTAAGATAAATTTGTGTAATTTAGCTGTTATGTTTGTGGTAATTTGTTGCAGCAGCAATAGAAATTTGATACAGGAGCTCTGCTCAGATGTGTCTGGGAAATGATGCTATAGAACATATTGATAACCTTGTTATGGAATAGTCATAGTAAAAACAAAACCAGTAATAAAACATTAATTGAATCAAGGAGCAGATAACTTGTTCACTACAAACAGAAAAGCTGACACTGCACTGATTCATAATTCTGTGTTCTGATAGTGTCACATGTTGTGTGCAAATAGAGGGCTGCCGCAGATTCGCAGCATCCAACTCCGTTGTCATAGTTCCTCCTTGAAGAGAAAGATGCCCTGACAAAGACCAGATTGGCTATGGTACGTGGTGGGAAGGTACCCCGAGGTGGCCAGATGCCTCTACATGCGTGTCAGAGATGCCTTCTGAAATCTGTATTCAGTCAGCTCTGCCCCAAATGGAAATATAGTCATTTGCATTTGGAAAAGGAGGAGTTGTTCTTCCATCCTAAGACACAGGAAAACAAATACCAACAGAAGCAATGTTTTGAAATGGATTTTGCCCCCAATTAAGCATTAACTACTCTTGGTAACTTCTCATCATCATTTCCTACCCTTCTCCCACTCGGTCCTTCCTCACTGGCCACACTGGGCTTCTTGTTATTTTTTGAACATGCCAAGCTTATATCCCTCAGACTGTTCCTGGTCTTCCCTCAGCCTGGAATGCCCTTCTTCCAGATGTTTGCTTGTTTCACTCCCTCCCCTCATTCAGGTCTCTCTGCTCAAATGTTCCCATTTCAGCAAGGTCTTCCCTAAGCACTTTGTCTAAAATAGACATCCCTCTCCCTAATAGTGTCACTTCCCTTACCTAACTTTATGGAGCTTCTGTGTTTATTTGAGCAGTTGTTTGCTGTCTCCCCACCAGACTGTAACCTGCATGAAGGCAGGCACCTGGTCTCTTGCTCACTGCTATTACAGCCCCAATTTCTGGCAAATGTTAAGTGTCCAGTAAGCATTTGTTGAAACTATGAAGGAAGTGCGTGGAGTCTTTGTCCTCTGCTGCCTGGTCACCCCTCTTGTATTCAAATGCCAGCTACTTTGCCAACCCAATTTCTTCACCAAATCCAAGTTCTTCCCCTGGCCCAATGTAATTGGTATGGCAGATTGCATTTTTCAAAGATGATCACCACAATCTTATATCCCATACCACATGACCTTCTTGCAAATTAATGTTAATGCCTCTCCACTTAAGAAGACTGTTGGTGTTTCCTCTTGCATGGGTGCTGACCTGTGATGGTGGGACTGTGCTGTGACACTATGTAACTTCTAAGGTTAGATCACAAAAGGCTATATAGCATTTGCCCCATTTTCTTGGGTCTCTCCCTCTGGGAACACAGCTCCCATGCTGCAGGGAAGTCCAGGCCATGTGGAGAGGCCATATGTAGGTGTCCTGACAGATAGCCAAGCGGAGGTCCCAGCTGACAGCCAGTACCTATTTTAATGTATGTGAGAAGGTCTTTGAGATGACTTCAGGCCCATGCATTATCTGACTGTCATTCAGGAGACACCCCAGTGAAAACCACCTAGCTGAGGCCAGTCAACCCCTCAACTCCAGAAATGGTAATACAATGACTGCTTTTATTTTAAACCACTAAGTTTAAGTGTGGCTTGTTATGCAGGAATAAATGACTGAAACAGATGGGATATGGAGTTGGCTATTAAAATATCTAACATCTAGCCTCCATTCTGTGCCACTCCTATTCTTCAGTCCCTGGACAGCCCAAGGACCCAGTTCCAAATTTCCCAAACCAGAGCAAACATGGGACCATCTCTTCCAGCCTTTATCCCAGGGTGACTTAATGAAAATTGACCATCCTTGGGAATTGTGTCTATAAAAAATACATATATATTTTGAGATTTTCCTATGATCATAATTTAGAATTTGCCTAGAGTCAGTCACTCTTAAGATTAATAAGTCATACAGGACAGCTGGGTTAATGAGCCTCACTCCACTGTCAGTCTTCTCAGCCCAGCCCCATGCCAGTTCCTGGTGGCAATACCTTTTCCAGGCAGTCCTTACCATCTATAAAGCCAGAATCTGTACCTTTCCAGTCAAACTCACCTCTGCAGCTGTAACAACCTGTCATAAGGCTGCTTGGCTGCTCCTACCCACCAGTTCTTCCTCAAGAGTTGGGGCAAACTTAGAAGTCCCTCTCCTTCACTGGGCTATTGCTGGGGCCAATCTAGGAGGGCTTCTTAGGGAATCAGCATCATTGCTGACTGGGAGCTGGATAGCAAACCTATGGTCACAGCTCTTCAAATGCAGTTAACCATCAAGTCTGGAGAATAAGTTGGAAATTGAAATATATGCAAAAAATATAGTGTGTGTCTATACCTGGGGGGAAGAAAACAAGGATACTGGATGGGAGGATGTATAGAATTGGTCAGTACACAGTGTTTAAGATCATAAGACCTGGTCTTAGGTGGGCCTGGGTTTGAATTCTGACTCCACTACTTACAAGCAGTGTGCCCTTGGGCAAGTCCCTGACCCTCTCTAAGACCCAACTGCCTTATCTGTGAGTAGAACTAGTAATAGAGCCTCCCCCATAGGATGTTGTATGGCAGAAACAAATATGCATATCAAAGCAAGCACTGAAAACTGGCACAAGGAAGGTCCTCAGTAAATGGGAGCCCTTGTTTTTCACTGAGGTGGGTCAAGAAGGCTCTCCTGAAGGTAGGTTAAGGCTGCAGGAATCCGGGCAATGATCTTGGAGCTGGAGTGGAGAACACTGAAGTGGATAAGGCCATCACTTTGCCTTGGGGCTGCTGGATAGGAGCCCTGGGCTTTTGTATTCCCTTGCCCTTCCCCCTGAACCCCCAGAGCCACCTCCGCCTCCTCTACAGCTACCATCCTTGGGTTACTTTTGAGCAGCTGAATGTGTGGGCTCCCGGGACTAACACCCTGGGAAAACTCCACCTCCCTTCTCTCCCATATCTCATTTGAAGGTTGACTGAAGGGCCAACTCGCAACACTTAACGTAAAAAACAGAAAATCCACTTAATGCCCTTGGTTTCCCACGAACTAGTGGTGGAGCAGTCGCATTTGCACGAAACAGCATGTGCTAAAATAGGCAGTTTGAAATATTCCTGGCAGATGGCGCTAAATATAGATGCAATGACAGCTTGGCCCTACAGAACAGCTCTTCTCCTCAGCATTAAGAATGTGCTGGAGCCAAGAAGCTTCTCTCCGCGCTTTTCTTTTCCAGAAGATTGTGGCAACAGCCCCAGGATCTCACCGTGCGAGGAAACTGCTAAGATTTAGAGAAGGGAGGTACCTCCGAGGGTGAACACCAGCATCATGCTGAGAGCTTCCCAAATCCCATGAGGGCCAAAATGAAAAACAAAAAGGATGCAAATATGAAGGGCCAATGAACTGGATTCTATTTATTGGCCCTTTTGAAGGATCAAATCCTCTCTTGAGAGGTCTCTTACATGAGCAAAAATCTGCTGAATTTTACTGCTGGAAACAGTAGAGTACAATGGTTAAGGGCAGATGATTCGGCAGGGAGTCCGAGTGCTTAGATTTCAGCTCTGGGTTTTCCCCTCATTAGCTATATGAGCTTGGTCAAGCTATTTAACTTTTTGGTGCCTCAGTTTTTTCATTTGCATAATAGGGATAATAATAGTATGTACTTAATGTGAAGATTATATAACACAACCTATGTAAAGCCATGCATAGTGCCTGATCAGAATAACTATTGCATGGGTAGGAGCTATTTTACTTAAAGGACTAGAAAGGAGAGACAGAGGTATCCAAAGAAAGGAGAAAGAGAGGTATCCAAAATGACTGAAGGATTTTAAGGCTAAGAGGAATTATCTGGATAAACATCTTAAAGACCTAGAGGATTCTCTCTTAAACCTTAATGACAGTCTGCCAGTCTATGGCAAGTACACAGTGCAGGGCCTAGAAGGTGGCCTTGTGCTCTGACTCTGTCTGTGTTACATGTCATGCTCCTTTGCAGCTATGCCTCTGGCTTCCTTCTATCTAATTTTGTTCTCTCCAGATTTTTAGTTAGAATTTCTGAGTGTTTATTTTATGCTTTGTATGGTGCTAGGACCATGCCCTAAAGGCTAAGAGAAATGTTGGCTTTTATTTTATTGTATTTATTTATTTATTTTTTTGAGACAGAGTCTCACTTTGTTGCCCACGCTGGAGTGCAGTAGTGCAATTTCGGCTCACTGCAACCTCCACCTCCTGGATTCAAATGATTCTTGTGCCTCAGCCTCCCGAGTAGCTGGGGCTACAGGTATGTGCCGCCACACCCAGCTAATTTTTGTATTTTTAGTAGAGACGGGGTTTCGACATGTTGGTCAGCCTAGTCTCAAACTCCTGGCCTCAGGTGATCTGCCCACCTTAACCTCCCAAAGTGCTGGGATTGCAGGCATGAGCCACCGTGCCCCGCCAAATTTTGGCTTTTAAACCATTTGTGCAGAACTAGAATACTCTTGACAACCTGAGTCCTACTCCTGGAGTCAAAGGAATCCTTTCTAGACAGTTTTTTAGTAGGGGATTGTGGTATAGGCAACCTCTGTAGGAGAATTACAGAACCACGTTCAGGGCTCTGGCTTCATAAATGATAGGTCAGTGCATGGTCTCATGGTATAGATTTACCTAGATTCTTACATCCTGTATTAAAGTAAGCTAACTGCTTTACAAAAAAACACCCCAGCATTTCAGAGGCTCAACATAGTAAAAGTGTATTTCTCTCTCAAGCAAAGTCTATTGGCACTGGGATGGGGAGGAGATGGGGTGGGGTGTCTCTGCTCCATACAGTTATTCAAAGACCCAGGCTGACAGAGGCCCTGCCATTTCAACTTGTGGCTTCCAGGGTTTCCTGGGAGGCATCATCCAGTAGCAAATGGAGAAGGCACACTGAGAACCACAGTGGGAAGATTTTATAGGTCAAATCTAGAAGTGGCAGACATCACTTCCACTCACATTCCATTAGCTAGCACTTAGTCACATGACCACAAGTGATGCAAAGAAGGCTGGAAAGTATTCTTTCTGTATGTGCCCAAGAAGGAGAGGCGAAACAAGAATTTGGATAAGCTAGTACTCTTTGATACACTTCTTGAAGTGTTAATTCAAAAGCAAGTGACATTTTGAAAAGACATTTTGAAGAAATTCCAGAACTTTTTTCAAATTTCCTGTGCTGTTTTCACTCAGTCTTTGAGTTGGATTTGCTAAATAGTTGCTTCTATCTATAGACATCTCTTCCTGTAAAGTCTTGTAATCAAAGCATATCATAGCTTCCCTACAACGAGACTTTGGTTGATCTGTTTCTTACAGCCTAAGTTTCCTTGTGAATGCTATGGTGAACGAGTGCCTCCTTTTAAGAAGAAAGCAATAATTCTTAAAAAGAAAGCTTGTTTCCCCCAATGCAAGACTCAGAGTTTTGCATTTTGCATCATTGCTGAAGTCTTAGTAGGAAACTGCTATGAATATTTCTCGAATACTGTTTGAACTTTGTATCAACAGCCTGCAAAAGAGCCTAGTAGACAAAGAAAAAAGAGAGAAAAGAACACTTTCATTTGTAAGAGAACTAGTCTTATAATGACACAGTAAAGCTTTCCAGAGTTTTAAGTAGTTACCACCAGATGCTTTTCTCATTCTTACTAAAATAAGTTATATGCATAGATATAATAACATTGGAATTTTTATAGCATTCTCTTACCTTTATGACCATTTTTAAGGACATTAAAAATGTCTGCAATATAATCGAAGTAAATTATACTGCTAGGTCTTTAAAACCCTAACAAAATATTGTATTACAGTCAAAAATTGCAATAATATTGTTGAGCGTATAGTCTACTACTATAGTAAGAGACAAATGTTATAAAATGTAGTATATACTCTACCCTGTGTATACTTCTGACACCTCTTATACTTTATCACATTTGTTTTTTCACTAAATGTTTTTATGTAGACCAATAGTTCCAAAATCTTGTTGTGCATCAGAATCACATGGAAAGCTTGCTATAAATAGATTTCTGAAACCCACCCTGGATCTACTAAATAGAAAGAGTGGGATGGGGTCACATGTATTTTTAACAAGTTTGCCATATGATTTCAAGGCACACCTAAACTTGAGAACCATGCCTCATGTGTCTCAACATTTCCAGTGTCTGGCATACAGTAGGTACTTAATGTATGTTTGATGGATGAATGAGTGAATGTATGAATAAAATAAAATAGCACTCTTACAAATAAATTCGTTATTGAGACTAAAGCATTAAAATAAAAATTTAGGGCCGGGCGCGGTGGCTCACGCCTGTAATCCCAGCACTTTAGGGGGCCGAGGCAGGCGGATCACGAGGTCAGGAGATTGAGACCATCCTGGCTAACACGGTGAAACCCTGTCTCTACTAAAAATACAAAAAAAAAAATAGCCGGGCATGGTGGCGGGTGCCTGTAGTCCCCGCTACTCAGGAGACTGAGGCGGGAGAATCATGTAAACCCAGGAGGCGGAGCTTGCAGTGAGCCGAGATCGCGCCACTGCACTCCAGCCTGGGCGACAGAGTGAAACTCCGTCTCAAAACAAACAAAAAAAAATTCGTTGGTTATTTACTGCCACAAATATTGAAGACAGGTTGGTCATGGTGGCTCATGCTTGTAATCCCAGCACTTTGGCAAGCCAGTGCTAGAGGATGGCTTGAGGCCAGGAGTTCACAGCCTGGGCGGCAAAGTGAGACCTCATCTCTACAAAAAAAATTTTTTTAATAAGCCAGGCATAGTGGCGTGCACCTGTAGTCCCAGCTACTCAGTAGGTTGAGGTGGGAGGATCACTTGAGTTCAGGAGTTCAGAACTTCAGTGAACCATGATTATTCCACTGCACTCCAGCCTGGGTAACAGAAAAACTCTTCTCTCTTAAAAAGAAAAAATTAAACACAAAATAAATAATTTCATCATGGGAGAGCTGTAATAATAAATTCAGTTTATTTGTACAGTGCTATTGCCATGTTTCACTGACATTATTCAAATTGCCACTAGAATGCCAAAAGGTCACAGATGGATTCTGGAGTCATTGAGAGAGTATGTCACTCTGGCAGGGTGCACGAGGATTGAGGTAAAGTAATTTTTTAAAGAGATCAAGTCTGCCACCCAGGCTGGAGGGCAATGGCATGATCATAGTTCACTGTAGTCTTGAACTCCTGGACTCAAGCCATCCTCTTGCCTCAGCCTCCTGAGTAGCTGGGACTACAGGGAGGCACCATCATGTCCAGCTAATTTTTTAAAAACTTTTTTTAGAGATGAGGAGTTTAAAACTTTTTTAAGGCCAGGAGTTCAAGACCAGTCTGGCCTTAAGCAATCTCTTACCTCATCCTCTCGAGTACCTGGGATTATAGGTGCGAGCCACCATGCCCAACTCTGGGGTGAAATTATTTTGATGAAAACACAGCATCTTTATTTTCCTTCCTTCCTTCCTTCCTTCCTTCCTTCCTTCCTTCCTTCCTTCCTTCCTTCTTTCTCTTCTTTCTTCTCTTCTTTCTTTCTCCTCTTTCTTTCTTCTCTTTCTTTCTTTCATTCTTTCTTTCTTTCTTTCTTTCTTTCTTTCTTTCTTTCTTTCTTTCTTTCTTTCTTTCTTCTTTCTTTCTTTCTTTCTTCTTCTTTCTT
>NW_022142176.1:0-9133 GCF_007565055.1 Rhinopithecus roxellana | reverse complement strand
AATAGACAGAATAGATAGAATATGATAGGTATAAATATGAGACATAATAGATATAATAGTATACGTATTAATATAGACATCATAGATCTAGGTATAAAATATTGATATAATAGATATAATAGATAGAGGTACAAAATATAGTCATAGTAGATATAATAGATATAGGTGTAAAATATAGACATAATAGATATAGGCATAAAATAAAGACATAACAGATATAATGGATACAGGTATAAATCAAGAGATAATAGACATAGGTTAAAATATAGATATAATAGAAATAATATGTAGTTTAAAAACATAGACAAAATAGATATAAATAGAGGTATAAATATAGACACATTTGATATAATAGATAATGGATAGAGGTAAAATATAGACATAATAAATATAATAGATAGACGTATAAAATTAGGCATAATAGATATAACAGATAGACGAATAAAATATAGACAAAATAGATATAACAGATATAATAGATAGAAGTATAAAATATAGACATAATAGATATGCCAGATAGAGGTATAAAATATAGACGTAATAGATGTAATAGATAGGGGTAAAATATAGACCTAATAGATGTAATAGATTAAGCTATAAAATGTAGACATAAAAGATATAATAGACTGTGGTATAAAATATAGACAATAGATATAATAGATACAGGTATAAAATATAGACATATAAGTATAATAGATATAGACAAAATAGATATAATAGATATAGGTTAAAATATAGACATAACAGATATAATAGATACAGGGTGTAAAATGTAGATATAATAGATATAGGTATAAAATATAGATATAATAGATATAATAGATACACATATAAAATACAGATCTAATAGATATAGGTATAAAATATAGACATAATAGATATAATACATATAGGTATAAAATAGAGACATAAAAAGATATAATAGATTAGGTATGAAATATAGACATAATAGATATAGGTATAAAATATAGACATAATAGATATAATAGATTAGGTAAGAAATATAGACATAATAGATATTGGTATGAAATATACACACAATAAATATAACAGATACAGTTAAAATATAGACATAATAGATATAATAGATATACGTATGAAATATAGACATAGTAGTATAATAGATATAGGTATAAAATATAGAAATAATAGATACAGGTATAAATATAGATATAATGGATACAATAGATATAGGTATGAAATACAGACATATAGATATACTAGATATAGGGATGAAATATAGACATTATGGTATAATAGATATAGGTATAAAATATAGACATAATACATATAATAGATACAGGTATAAAATTAGATATAATAGATATACGTATGAAATATAAACGTAAAACATAGAATAGACATAGGTATAAAAATGGACATAATATATATAATACATATACGAATGAAATATAGACATAGTAGATATAATAGATATAGATATATAATATAGACATAATAGGTATAGGTAAAAATATGGACATAATAGATATCATAGATAGAGGTATAAAATATGGACATAATAGATACAATAGATATAGGTATAAAATATAGATACAATAGACATAATAGATATAGGTATAAAATATAGTCATAATAGATATAATAGACATAGGTATAATATGCACACAGAATAAAAAATAGATATCGGTATAAAAATATAGACATAATTGATATAATAGATATACGTATAAAATATACACATAATAGAATATAAAGGAATAAAAATATAGACATAATAGATATAATAGATATACGTATAATATATAGATATAGTGGATATACTATATATAGGCATAAAATATAGACATAATAGATATAATAGATATAGGTATAAAATATAGACATAATAGATATAATAGATAAAGGTAAAAAATAAACACATAATAGATAATAAATATAGGTGCAAAATACAGACATAAGGTATATAATAGATATGGTATAAAATATAGACATAATAGATATAATAGATATAGGTTTGAAATATAGACATAATAGACATCGGTGTAAAATAGAGACAGAATAGATATAACAGATATACTTCTAAATTATAGGCATAATCGTTATAATAGATATAGGTATAAAATATAGACATAAGAGATATAGGTATAAAATATAGATATAATTGATATAAAGACATAGTATAAAATATAGACATAAAAGATATAATAGATATAGGTATAAAATATAGACATAATAGATATAATATATATAGACATAATAGATATAATAGATATTGAATCAAATATAGACTAATAGATATAACAGCTATAGTTAAAATATAGATATAATAGATATAATAGATATAGGTATAAAATATAGATATACAGATATAATAGATATAGGTTTAAAATATAGACATAAGAGGTATAATAGATATAGGAATAAAATACAGACATAGATATAATCGATATAGGTATGAAATATAGACATAAGCGATATAGGTATATATAAACAGTAGAAAATAGATATAGGTAAAAATATAGACATAAGTGATATAATAGATACAGGTATAAAATATAGACATAATAAATAATCGATACAGGTATAAATTATGACATATAGAATAGATAGTTAAAGTCGAGAACAATATAGATAATAGATATCGGTATAAAATATAGACATAATACTACAAAAGATGTAGGTATAAAATATAGACATAATAGATTCAATAGATACAGGTAAAATATAGGCATAACAGATATAATAGATATAGGTATAGAATACAGACATAATAGATATAATAGATATGGGTATAAAATATAGACATAATAGATATAATAAATATAGGTATAAAATATGACATAATAGATATAATAGATGTAGGTATGAAATACAGACATAATAGTATTGTTATAAAATATAGACATAATATATATGTATAATATTCAGACATAATAGATATAATAGACATAGGTATAAAATATAGACATAATAGATATAATGGATATAGGTATAAGATATAGACATAATAGATATAGGTAAAATATAGACAAAGATATAATAGATATACTATAAAATATACACAGAATAGGTATAGTAGATATAGGTGTAAATATAGACATAATAGATATAGACATAAATATAGACAAAATAGTTATAATAGATATAGGTTTAAAATATAGACATAATATGTAGTTATGAATATAGACATAATAGTTATAATAGATATGTATAAAATATAGACATAATTGATATAGGTATAATCTATGACATAATAGATATAATAGATATAGGTATAAAATATAGACAGAGTAGATATAGATATAAAATATAGACGTAACAGATATAATAGATATAGGTATAAAATATAGACATAATAGATATAATAGATATAGGTATAAAATATAGACATAAGAGGTATAATAGATATAGGTATAAAACATACATATAGATATAGGTATAAAATATAGTCATAATAGATATAATAGATATAGGTATAAAATTACACATAATAGATATAATAGATATGTATAAAATATAGACATATAGAAATAGGTATAAAATAGAGACATAATAGATATAACAGATATAGGTATAAAATATGGACATAATATATATAATGCATAGAGGTATAAAAAAGACATAATAGACATAATACATAGATGTATAAATTATAGACATAAGAGATACTATTGCTAGAGGTAAAATATAGACATAATAAATATAATAGATATGTATAAAATACAGACATAAAGATATAATAGATATATGTTTAAAACATAGAAATAATAGATATCGGAAAAAATATAGACATAGATATACATATAGGTATAAAATATAGACATAATAGATATAATACGTGTAGGTCTAAAATATAGACATAATACATATAAAAAACATAGGTATAAAATATAGACATAATATATATAGGTATAAAATATAGATATAATCGATTTAATAGATATAGGTATAGAATATAGACGTAAGAGTTATAATATATAGGTATAAAATATGACAAATAGATATAGATAGATATATATAAAATATAGACATAATAGATAAATACATATAGGTATAAAATATAGACCCAGTAGATATAGGAGTAAAATACAGACATAATGGATATAATAGATAAAGGTATGAAATATAGATATAATAGATATAGGTATAAAATGTAGATATAATAGATATAAAAGATTTACGTATAAAATATAGATATAGTTGATATAGGCATAAAATATAGATATAAGAGATACAGGTTTAAAATATACACATAATAGACATGATAGATATAAGTATTAAATGTAGACGTAATAGATACAATAGATAGATGTATAAAATGTAGACATAATAGATATAATAAGTATAGGTATGAAATATAGACATAACAGTTATAATAGACATAGGTATAAAATATGGACATAATAGATATAATAGGTATAAGTATAAAATATAGATATAATAGATATGGATATAAAATATAGATGTAATAGTTATAATACATACAGGTATAAAATATAGATATAATAGATATAATAATAAAATATATAATAAATATAATAGATATAGGTATGAAATATAGACATAATAGATATAATACATATAGGCATAAAATATAGACATAATAGATATAATAGATTAGGTATGAAATATAGACATAATAGATATAGGTATAAAATGTAGACATAATAGATATAATAGATTAGGTATGAAATATGGACATAATAGATATTGGTATGAATATACACACAATAGATATAACAGATACAGTTAAAATATAGACATAATAGATATAATAGATATACGTATGAAAAATAGACATAGTAGATATAATAGATATAGGTATAAAATATAGAAATAATAGATACAGGTATAAAACACAGATATAATGGATACAATAGATATAGGTATGAAATACAGACATAATAGATATACTAGATATAGGGATGAAATATAGACATTATAGGTATAATAGATATAGGTACAAAATATAGACATAATACATATAATAGATACAGGTATAAAATATAGATATAATAGATATACGTATGAAATATAAACGTAAAAGATAGAATAGACATAGGTATAAAAAATAGACACAATATATATAATACATATACGAATGAAATATAGACATAGTAGATATAATAGATATAGATATATAATATAGATATAATAGGTATAGGTATAAAATATGGACATAATAAATATCATAGATAGAGGCATAAAATATGGACATAATAGATATAATAGATATAGGTATAAAATATAGATACAATAGAAAGATATAGGTATAAAATATAGTCATAATAGATATAATAGACATAGGTATAATATGCAGACAGAATAAATATAATAGATATCGGTATAAAATATAGACATAATATAATAGATATACGTACAAAATATACACATAATAGATATAATAGATAAAGGAATAAAATATAGACATAATAGATATATAGATATACGTATGAAATATAGATATAGTGGATATAATAGATATAGGCATAAAATATAGACATAATAGTTATAATAGATATAGGTATAAAATATAGACATAATAGATATAATAGATATAATAGATATAGGTTTGAAATATAGACATAATAAATATCGGTGTAAAATAGAGACAAATACAGGAATAAAATATAGTTATAATGGATATATAGATATAGGTATAAAATACAGACATAATAGATATACTATTTATAGGTAAAAATATAGACATTATAAGTATAATAGATATAGGTATAAAATATAGACATAATACATTTAATAGATACAGTTATATAATATAGATATATAATAGATATACGTATAAATATAAACATAAAAGGTAGACATGTAGGTATAAAAAAGAATAATATATATACATATACGAATAAAATATAGATATAGTAGATATAAAAGATATAGATATAAAATATGGACATAATAGATATGGGTATAAAATATACACATAATAGACATAATAGATATAGGTATAAATATAGACATAATAGATATAATAGATAGATGTATTAAATGTAGACATAATAGATATAATAGGTATAAAATATAGACATAATAGATATAATAGACATAGATATAAAATATAGACACAATAGATATAATAGATATAGTAGAAAATATAGACATAGTAGATATAATAGATAGAGGTAAATATAGACATAATAGGTATAGGTATAAAATATGGACATAATAGATATAATAGATATAGGTATAAATATAGACATAATAGATATAGATAGAAAATATAGATATAATAGAATAGATAGAGTTATAAAATATTCACATAATAGTTATAGGCATAAAATATATACATAACAGTTATAAGAGATATAGTTAAAAAATATAGACATAATAGTTATAATAGATATAGGTAAAAATGTAGACATAATAGATATAAGAGATAGAGTAATAAAATATAGACATAATAGTTATAATAGATATAGGTATAAAATATAGACATAATAGATACAATAGATATAGGTATAAAATATAGACATAATAGATATAATAGCTATAGGTATAAAATGTAGACATAATAGATATATAGATATAGGTATAAAATATAGACATAATATAGTATAGATATAAGTATAAATAAAGACATAATATATATTCGTATAAAATACAGACATAATAGATATAGGTATCAAATATAGACATAACAGATATACCTATAAAATAAACATAACAGTTATAATAGATATAGGAATAAAATATAGACATAATAGGTATATAGATATAGGTATAAAATATAGCCATAATATATATAATGATTAGGTATAAAATACAGACAAAATAGATATAGGTATAAAATATAGACATAATAGATATAATCGATATAGGATGAACATACAGACATAATAGATTATAGATATAGGTTAAAATATAGACAAAATAGATGTAATAGACATTGGTATAAAGTATAGACATAATATATATAATAGATATCGGATAAAATATGGACATAAAAGATATATAGATAGGGGTAAAAAATTAGATATAATAAATATAGGTATAAAATATCGATATAATATATAATAGATTGTAGGTATAAAATATAGTTATAATAGATATAGGTATAAAATATAGATATAATAGATATAATAGATATAGGTATAAAATATGATATAATAGATATAATTATAAAATATAAAATATCGATATAATAGTAAAGTTATAAAATATAGATATAAGATATCGGTATAAAATATGTTATAATAGATATAGGTATATCATATAGAATAGATATAATAGATATAGGTATAAAATATGACATAATAGATATAATAGATATAGTTATCTAATATACACATAATAGATATAATAAATATAGGAATACAATACAGACATAATATATAATAGATATAGGTATAAAATATAGACATACTAGATATAATAGATATAGGTATAAATATGGACATATTAGATATAATAGATACAGGTGAAAAATATAGTAAATAGATATAGATATAAAATATAGAAATAATAGATATAATATATACAGGTGTAAAAAAGATGTAATAGATACACATATAAAATATAGAGAATAGATAATAGATATATGTAAAATATAGATATATAGATATAAGGATATAGGTATCAATATAGACATAATAAATATAGGTATAATATAGATATAGTGGATATAATGGATATAGGCCTAAAAATAGACATAATAGAATAATAGATATAGGTATAAAATATAGACATAATAGATATAATAGATAAGGATATAAATATAGACATAATAGATATAGGTATAAAGTATAGACACAATAGATATAATAGATATAGGTTAAAATACAGATATACGAGTTATAGTAGATGAAGGTTTAAAATATAGACATATAGTATAATAGATATAGGTATAAAATATAGACAGACTACATATGGGTAAAATATAAACATAATAGATTTAATAGATATAGGTATAAATATCGACATAAGAGATATAATAGATATAGGTAAAATATAGACATAATACATACAATAGATAAAGGTATAAAATATAGACATATAGATATAATAGATATAGGTATAAATATAGACATAATAGATGTAACAAATATAGGTTAAAATAGAGACATAATAGATTTGATGGATATAGGTATAAAATATAGACATAAAAGATATAATAGACTTAGGTATAAAATATAGACATAATAGACATAATAGATATAGGTACAAAATATAGACATAATAGATATATAGATAAAGGTATAAAATATAGAATAATAGATATAGGTATAAACTAGTGATATAATAGTTATAATAGATATGTATAAAATATAGATATAATTGATATAGTCATAAAATATAGATGTAATAGATAATAGATATAGGTATAAAATATAGATATAATTGATATAATTATAAAATATAAATCTAATAGGTATGATAGATATAGGTATTAAATTAGATATAAGAAATATAGGCATAAAATATAGCTAATAGCTATAGGTATAAAATATAGATATAATAGATTATAGATAGAGGTATAAAATATAGACATAAAAGATAATAGATATAGGTAAACAATATAGACAAAATAGTTATAGGTATAAGATATAGCATAATAGATATATAGATATAGGTATAAAATATAGGTATAATAGATATAATAGATATAGGTATAAAATATAAACATAATAGATATAGATAGGTATAAAATATAGACATAATAGATATAATAGATATAGGTATAAAATATATTCATAATAGATATAGGTATAAAATGCAGACATTAGAGATATAATAGATATAGATATTAAATACAGACATAATAGATATTGGTTAAAATATAGACATAATAGATATAGGTATAAAATATAGACATATAGATATAATAAATATATGTTATTTATATAGACTTAATAGATATAGGTTTACAATATAGACAAAATAGGTTTAATAGATATCGTATAAGATACAGACATAATAGATATAATCAATATAAACGTAATAGATATAATAGATATAGGTATGAAATATAGACATATTAGATATAATAGATATAGGTTACAATACGACATAATAGATATAAAAGACAGTTATAAAATTAGACATCATAGATATAATAGATATAGGTATAATATAGACATAATAGATTAGTTATAAATATAGACATAATAGATATAATAGATAAAGGTGTAATATATAGACATTATAGATGCAG
>NW_022142175.1:0-26171 GCF_007565055.1 Rhinopithecus roxellana | reverse complement strand
GGTATATATTTATATATAAAACAATGTATATAAAATAAAAATATTTACAATACATATGATGCAATTAAATACTATTCTTCCATTAAAACCTGGTATTGCAGAAAAATGGATGGAACTGAGGCCTAAATAAAATCAAACCGCACAAAAAGAAAAATAGTGCATATTCCTATTATATGTGGAAGCTAAAAAAGTAGCTCTCGTGCATAGAGAGTAGGTTAGTGGTTATCAGAGGCCAGGAAGTGCCGGGAAGAGGAGGAGAAAAAAGTTGATTCTGGGTAGAAATACAGGTGTTGAAGAAAAACATAAGATCTTGGGTTAGCTCAGTAGGGTGGCTATAGTTTGAGCGTCATCTATTGTACATTCAAAATAGTAGCAACGAAGAATTTGAAGGTCCTAGCATTAAGGAATATAAAGTATTCAGGTGATGATATCCTAAGTTAATCTGATCCTTACAAATGATATGCGTTGGTGTTAAATTAATCACACGATACACCAAAATATGTAAATTATAAGCAGGTAATTAAAAATAGAAAGGGACATTTAACAACTAGTTATATGTCGCTGCTAACATCTTGCTTTAGCCTACAAATATAAATAGATATTTGACAATTTTGGATCGCCTTGAATATAGTTCTCCAATGATTGGAAAACCTTTTTGCTTAATCATATCCAATAATGCATCACCAAACTTTCCAGGCATAAAATCTTTAAAGTGAAACAAAGCACTTATACGGTTACGTAGAATTTATCCCGTGCCCAGCATTCTGTGACATTAATCTTTGTTTTAATTTTTCTACCATTTTTCCAATCCTACTTAAAAAGGCAATTATTATGGCGGTCATATCCTCCACTTCTGGCCAAACACTAACTGTTGGTTATAGGAAATAACTTGTTTTGTGATTCTGTTTATCAGTCCTTATTAATTCCTATTGAATAACTTATGGTATTAACTTGCAAGTTCAAACAGGCATAAAGAGGGAACAGATCACTGCTGCAACGCGAAACAATCAAGGGCACTTACATGTTTTTCATAGCAAGACATGAAAAGGCTAACATAGTGAAACTGGTGTAAAAAGGCGTTCAGGTAGAGAAAATTCTACATACACACTCATTATGATAATGTCCCAGGTGTTAGGAAGTCAAAGATGACCAAATAAAGGCAATCAGGCGGCTGCGGTTCTGATTTGCGTCCTCACATTCTCCGTTTCAATTTTTACTTCTATCCTGAGCGGGGGGTTTTTTTTGGTGGCGGGTAGCTGTATGCTTTGTGCCAAAGTATAATACGTAAAGTTGTACTTTCTCACCTATACAATCATACAAATATATTATAACTATATATAACTTAGATTGTTATGAAGGTTAAGTATGTTGATTACAAGTAAGTATGTAGACAAGTTTGGCATTCACCAGGACCAAGGAAATGTTTTTCTTTTAAAAAATAAAAATATAGCCTTTGTCTGAGAGGGTTCTAGACTATTAATCAAAGGAAAACAAAGTAGGACGGGAGCATTATTAGATTTTAACTGTTATTACAAGGACTAGGTCTTCAGGAGGCACATAGGAGATAGTCTTTTAAAGCATTGGCCAAGAAGAGGAAAAGAATTTTGCCTCACTTGTAATTTCAGTTACTAAGTCATAGAGACTAAGCTTGTTGTCATGTGCTGTCTTGAACATTAGGAAAACAGTACTTGATTCATGGTTGTAAATATCTCTACTTAGTACAGAGCAAGACAGAAAACAAACAACCAATTGATGTTGGATGGAATAGGTTTATGCGGTAGTTCGTGTTCCGTTGGATCTATCTACAAAATATACACAGTGTAGATCATATAGACAGGGCGTTCACATTGCCATGTATGGGCCATCTATGGAAATGGCCATCCTATAGTTACAGTAATTAATGGACACTGACTCATCCAGCCTCCTTCAGCTTCTTTCTTGCAAGCATTTAGAAACTGGGAATGAGAAGTTAGCTGGGCATGGTGGCGGCACCGTCGTCGAGCTAATTAGAAGCGCGAAATCAAAGAATTACTTCATCCTGTGGGGACAGAGTTTGCAGTGAAATGAGATCATGCCACTGCACTCCCAGCCTGTTTTATTTTTCTTTTTTTTTTCCCCCACCCCCTTCTTGCAAACAGAATGAGACCTGGTCTCAAAAAAAAAAAAAAAAGAAAAGCAAAAAAATTTTACATAGTTAGTTTCACTTCACAATAACAACTGGGGAAGATTATAAACTTGATGAGTTACAAAGCATTCACATTCTGCCACTTCTGGAGAAGTAGGAAAATGCAGTGGCCAAGAAAAGATAACGAAATGTCTATACCAGAGTGAAATATTCTAATACTATATTTTTTTTATTATAACTTCAGTTCGGAAACAGGTGCAGCACGTGAAGATTTGTTACGTAGGTAACATGTTGCCGGGTGGTTTTCTGCCAACCACAACCTGTCATCTGCAGTAGGTATT
Source organism: Rhinopithecus roxellana (assembly GCF_007565055.1). Lineage (NCBI taxonomy): Eukaryota > Metazoa > Chordata > Mammalia > Primates > Cercopithecidae > Rhinopithecus > Rhinopithecus roxellana. The sequence continues at coordinate 23,705 of NW_022142175.1, read as the reverse complement.
CTCTTAATGCTACCCCAATTCTAGCCCCCACCCAACAGGCCCTGGTGTGTGTATGTTATCCTCCCTGTGCCCATGGAGTTACTCCTATTCAACTCTCATTATGAGTGAGAACACATGCGTGTTTGGTTTTCTGTCCTGTGTTAATGGTGAGTGTGGTTCCCAGATTTACCCATGTCCCTGCAAGGATATGAACTCACTATTTATGGTGCATATATCACCAGGGTGTATGTGCCACATTTTCTTTGATCGTCTGTCATTGAGGGGCATTTGGGTTGGTTCAAGTCTTTGCTATTGTAAAGTGCTGCAATAAACATACTATGCCTGTGTCTATAGTAGAACGTATATGGGGAATAGCATTGAATCTAGCCAAGACAATCTAAGCAAAATGAACAAAAGCCTGGCGGCCTCACCCCGGACTTCAAAACTATACTGCAAGGCTATAGTAACAAAACACCATAGTATGGATACCAAAAACAGATATATAGAGCAATGGAAAAGAATGGAGGCTTCAGAAATGACACCACATCATCTAAACCATTGATCTTTGACAAACCTGACAAAACCAGCACTGGGGAAAGGATTCTCTATTTAATTCCTGTGCCTACGGAAAACTGGCTAGCCCTATGCAGCAACCCCAATGGCCCCCCCTCCTTATCCTTTCCCCAACATGCACTCCAGCGGTTCACAAGCACTTCAAGAAGGACCTACACCCTCCACCCCTCGAAGAAACATGCCCGGCCTGCCATCCCGACCCCGCCGGGCCAAACCCTCATGACTCAAACACCAAACCGAATTGACCCCCACACGCCCCAACTTGCCCCCTGGGCCCTCATCCCCCGACAGAGTTCTGCCAGCATCACGAACTATCATCAGAGGACTCGGTCACCTAGCGCCTGGGAGAAAATTTTCACACTCTATCCAGGCTGACAAAGTGGCTAATATCCAGAATGTGACAAGAAGTTAACAAATGGACAATCCTTGATTTCTTGTCCCCTTCTGTCTCTTTCTTGCTCTTTCCCTTTGTTTTTTTCTTCTCCGAAAAAAAAACCAAATGACCCATCAAAAGTGAGCAAGGATATGAACAGACACTTCTTCTAGGAACATATTTATGCAACCTGATATATCTTAAATGAGGGAGATAGACTGCCTTTGTTCATGCTTGTTTCCAGGTCCCAAGGTCTGTTTAGAGGCGAACTACGTACTGCCCTTTCTTAGTATTATAATCAATTTTCTCTTTTTTCTAAAGCCAGTTCGAGGAGTTTATGTTTTTTATCAATGAAAAGAGCTTTGACAAAGACAGTTAATTATTTTACATGTGAGGAGTGGGTAATATAATGACTCCCAGTGGTAAGGTCTCCTCAATCAAATGAAATGAGGAGAAGCAATTTGGTGAGACTTTCAAGCAACAACAACAACAAAAAACATTAATATTTCGAACAAGAAGTAAAAAGAAGAGAGAAAAACTACTTTTCTAAGTTGAAGTAACCGGGTTGATAGCCTTATCACGATCTAATTTTACGGAGGGGTTTCGTACATAAAAATATCTGGAACAGAAACGAGTTAGTGGTACGGGAAATAGACTATATTTTAGAAAAGATGTCATTGTGGTTAAGATAAAATGCCACTGAGAGTAAGATTCTGCAGTGAGGAAGAATCATAGAGGCCAAAGGCTCTTGAGTATTCTCACCAAAGACTAGTTGGTGATACTAAACAGGCCTCTTATCTAGAGCCCTCCTGCTTCCCTCCGAGTCAGAGAGAAATTGTGTTATAGCAGGCTTTAGGACACGTTTTACTATGCAAAATTTTTCCAGATTTTTAAGAGCCTTTCCGAGAGGGAGAATTCTAAGGTCAAATTTCTCATGTGCTTTAAGGATCTTTCGAGTTATATAATGTTCTACGGACACTTACAGTTATATTTTTCAAGGGACTGATGGATTCCATACCACATCATTATTGACCCATCTTTTATGGACAGTTCACAGCAGGTCTAAAAGAGAGGGGTAGAAGGACAGTCTTTCTCTCAAGGAATTTGAGTCAAGTAACAGAAAAGTAGAGAAACAAAGCAATTGAAATGCAAAACATATGGAGATATGAGCAAATTGAAACAGAGAAAAAGGGCACCTACTTCATTTTGTGTAGGAGTTGGGGAATTGAAAGATTCATGGGAGAGAGAAATCATGAAAGTCTTTAGTTTGGGAAAACAGCGGTTTCCAATCACAAGAAACAGCATGGGGCCAAAGTTTCCATGAAAAGATGAAGGAACAAAGCATGAGGTTGTCTGAAGTGAAGAGGGAGTGCTAAAAATAGCGGGAGCCTAGGCAGCAGATGATGTCGGCAGGGGGTTATAGACTAGCTTAAAAATATATATTGGGGGCGCTCTTCTCAACAGCCCACTAGCAGTGGCCCACTGCGGACCCTGCATGGGCTCCACTCCACCATTCCTTGAATAACCTAGTAGAGGTCTCTGTGAGGGCTCGGACCCAGAAGCAAGCTCGCCGGCACCCACCCCCCCCCCCCCCCCCCATGGCTTCTCACAATCCTATGAAATCAAGGCAGAGGCTCTCAGACATCTTCATTCTTGCATTCTGTGTTGCCTACAGGCTTACGGTCACATAGAAGTGCCAAAAGATTTGGCTGCATTCTCCAAAGTGTCAGCTTAAGCTGTACTAAGGCTTTGAACTGGAGACAGAGTTGAAGCTGTCAGAAAGAGTGGAGCATTGTCCCAAGCTCCCAGGCAGCAGGGCATGGGGCTGCCGGGAGCCATCCTTCCTTCCTAGACCTCCAGGACTGTGGTAGAAGGAGCTTTTGTGAAGGTTTTAAAATGCCTTCAAGACTTTTCCCATTTTTTGCCCCCGTGGATATTAGCACGTGCCTCTTTTAGATATGCCAAACATCTCTAGCAAGTGGTTGTTTACACAGCGCACGGGAATTCCCTTTGAGAAAGCCTTTTCTTTCTCAGCCCAATGGCAGGGCTGCAAATTGTACAAACTTTTAAACTCTCTCTTCCTTTTAAATATGTATTCCAAATTAAGTCATTTCTTTGCTCCCACATTAAGCATAGGTTGTTAGAAGCAGCCCAGATTCCTTACTTGAAGGTCTGTGCTTAGAAATTTCTTACACCGGTATCGAAATTCATCATCTTAATTCAAATGTCCACAGTCCATAGGGCATGAACGCCATTACAGCTCAAGATCTTTTCTAAGGCATAAGATATGTGACCTTTGCTCGCGTTCCCAATAACTCGTGATTTCCATATAAGATCTGGTAGCAGTGGTCTTCACATGCATATCACTATCAGGCATTTGGTTACAACATATACACCAGTCTCTAGCTAGATCCAAAATTTTCCTATTTCATCTTTTTTGGGCTCCTCCAAAACTCTTTCCAACCTTGGCATGTTATCAGAACCAAAGCTGCCTCCATATTTCAGTGTCTTGTAGCAACACCTGACTCTTGGTACAATTTTCTGTTTAGGCCATCCTGACTTGCTATAAAGAAATACATGAGACGGTGAATTAAAGAAACGTGGTTTAACTCGTTCATGGCTCTGCATGATGTACAGGAAGCATGAGCCGCCTCTGCTTTCGGGAGGCTTCAGGGAGCTTACCATGACGAAAGGAAGTAGGAGCAGGCATTTCACATGGTGAAGTGGGAGCAAGAGAGAGTGGAAGCAAAATATCACACACTTTTCAAATGAACCGATCCTGCAAGAACTCACTAACGATCATGAAGAACAGCCCTATCAAGTCATGCGGGATCTTCCACCATGACCCAACACCTACTACCGGCCACAACACAGCACTGGGGAAGAGAGTTCAAACATGAGATGTGGGAAGGGACAATATCTAAACAATCCAAGTAGATGGCTTACAGCAGACAAAATGGATGTCAAGGAAAAAAAACCATAAATGACAAAGGACGGTCATTTATTAATAATAAAGGGTTCAATTTACCAATGTTAGTATATAACAATTGAAAAATATATGTACCAACAAGTTGGAGCACTCAGATACATAAAGCAATATTATAGAGATAAGAGAGAATAGACCCCAGTACGATAAAAAGAACTTCAATACCAATTTAGCATAGACAGATCACTCCAGGACAGAAAATCACAAAGAAAAAAAATTGATATTGATCTGGTCTAGACCACGTGGTCAATTGATATAACAATACTTCCTCCACATGGCGGTAAATACACGTTCTTCTCTTTAGAACATGAATCATTCTCAAGGATAGACATACAGTCAGCCATAAAAACATATCTTAAAAATTCAAAAAAAATAAAATAACCAAGTATCTTTCTTACCAACAATGGAATAAGACTAGAACATAAACAACAAGAATTTGACAAAACTATGCAATGACGATGGAACTTAACTAAAGCTTCTGGAATGAACAGTGGATCAATGAAGAAATAAGCGGGAAAATTTAAAAAAATTTATTGAAACAAAGATGGAACACAACATAACAAAAACTGTATGGGGATACTGCCAAAGCAGTACTTAGAGAAAAGTTCATAGACTCAGCACCTACATAAACAAAAAGTATAAACAGTTTCAATAACAAAAAACAATACATTATACAGATCTAATTCAATAATACAGTTAAAAAAATAATTAAGCATGACAAGATGAGAGTTATTCCGTGCATGAAAGGATAATGCAACATATAAAGCCTCAATGTGATAGATCAACAGAATGAAGGACAACAAGTATTGATTGATTTCAATGATGATGAGAAGTTGATAAAAGTCAAATCCCTATGATGAAAATATCAAAAATGGTCCAAAAAAGAAACATACCTCAAGATAATAAACACATCTACAACAGACCCATAGCTAGTATCAACAGATTGGGAAAAACCTGAAAGCCCTTCCTGCTAAGACTTGACTATAACAAGGATACCATTTTGGCATGTTTCAAACAATAATGCAGTCTAGCTTTTAGAAGCAATCGACAAGAGAAAAACATAAAGGCATCCAAATGAAACAATGCAGAATAACTTATCCTGTTTGCAGAGGATATGATTTGTAGTTGGAAAAACCTAACGATCACCAAAAAAACTGTGAGGGTGATAAAAAATTCAGTAAAGTGCATGATAAAACGTTATAAAATTCCAGGACTTCTATATGCCAACAGGCAAAGAATCTGAAAAAGAATCAAGCAAGTAATTCATGACAAAGCTGCAAACAAATAAAATACCTCGAAATGAACCCAAAGAAGTGAAGTACTCTACAGTGAAACACTATAGAATATTGAAAAAACAAATAGAGGGACCACACCAAAACAGGGGAGATAGCCCCTCTTATGGATGGCGAATCAAATGTAAAATGTCAGACACCCAAGAGGCAATTTACAGATCACTGCAATCTCTTCAAAATCCAATGAATTCTTCACAGACATGTTAAAAGAAAAAAAAAACCTTAACATTATACGAAGCCACAAGAGACCAGAAATGCCAAAGGCATCCCTACCACACAGAACAAAAGGAAGATCACATGACGTGACCCAAATTGTACTAAATATGTATTTGGCCAAAGCAGCACGGTTACTGGCACAAAAAGCGATGCCTAGTCAATGGAACAGTATAGGGACCCAGATATAAATCTATATATGTTAACTTATCTACATATCTAGTCTATCTATATTTCATACCGATAACTATTATATTCATATTTGATACCTTCATCCTATGAGACATCTATATCTCTTTTATTAGTGTATCTATGTATTCTATAGGTTATAATATATTTATTAGTATCTTATGGTTGTATTTTATAACTATTCTATATGTCTCTTGTTCTATACATATATATATAGATCTAAGATGTCTATATTTATACCTATCTCATTATATTATTTATGTCTAATTTTATATCGATATCGATTATATCTATTATATCGATATTGTATACCTAGATATATCCTTATGTCTATGTTTATACGAGTTCTAGTTATATGCTATTATGTCAACTATTATACGATACCGAGTATCCTTTTTTTAACCTATACTTTATAAGCTATGTATGTACTATATTTATACCTAGATGCGATGATATCTATGTAGGTATATAAGTTATACCTAATATATTATATCATTATGTCTATATTTTATCCTATATCATGGTATATATATGTCTATATTTTATACCATATTATTATGTGTTAATTTTGTTTTTACCTGCTCAATTATATCTAGTAGTCTCTCTTGTAACCATTAGCTATTATATTTATTAGTATATATTTAGACCTATATACTATTATATCTATTATGACTATATTTTATACTTATATATATTATATCCATTATATCTATATTTTATACATATATCTATTACATCCATTATATCTATATTTTATATCTGTATCTATTATGTCTGGTGTTTTATACCTATGTCTATTATAACTGTTATATTTAATATTATATACTATATCTATTATATCTGTATTTTATAGCTATATCTATTATATGTATTTATATTTTTATACCTATATCTATTATATCTATATTTATACCTGTATCTATTATATCTATTGTGTCTATATATTTTATAGGTATCGTTTATATCGATTATGTCCATATTATATACCTATATATATTATATCTATATTTTATACCATATCTATTAGATCTGTATTTTATACCTATATCTTTATAACTATTATGTCTATATTTCTTAGAACTATATATATTATATCTAGTCTATGTCTATATTTTATACCTATATCTATTATGTATATATTTTATACATATATCTAGTATATCTATTATGTTTACATTTGTTTCCTATACCTATTATGTCCTATGTTTTATACCTCTATTATATACCTATTTCGTCTATATTATCATACCTATATCTATTATATCTATATTTTATACCTGTATCTATTATATCCATTATGTCTATATTTAATACCTATATCTATTATATCTATTATGTCTATATTTTATACCTATATCTATTATATCAATTATTTCTATATTTTATACGTATATCTATTATATCGATTACATCTATATTTTATACCTATATTTATTATATCTATTACGTCTATATTTTATAGCTCTATTATATCTATTATGTCTATATTTCATATGTATATCTATTATATCTATTATGTCTATATTATATACCTTTATCTATTATATCTATTATGTCTACATTTTTACCTTTATCTATAATATCTATTATGTCTGTATTTTATACCTATATCTATTATGTCTATATTTTTTACCTGTATCTATTATGTCTATTATGTCTATATTTTATAACTTTATTTATTATGTCTATATTTTATAACTATATCTGTTACATCTGTTATGTCTATATTTTATACCTATATCAATGATATCTATTATGTCTATATTTTATAACTTTATCTATTACGTCTATATTTTATAACTATATCTATTATATCTATTATGTCCATATTTTATACCTACATCTATTATGTCTATATTTTATACCTATATCTATTATATCTATTATGTCTGTATTCTATACCTATATATATTATGTCTGTATTTTGTACCTATATCTATTTTAGCTATTTCTATATTTTATATCTGTATATTTAATGTCAATATTTATACCTATATCTATTATATCTCTTATGTCTATATTTATTCCCAAATCTGTTGTATCTATTATATCTATATTTTTATACCTATATCTATTATATTAGTGTATCTATATTTATAACTATATCTACTATGTCTATATTTCATACCTATATTTATGATATCTATTATGTCTATATTTTATTCCTCTATCTATTATATCTATTATGCCTATATTTTATACCTATATCTATTTTGTCTATATTTTATACCTATTTCTATTATATATATTATGTCTATATTTTACACCTCTATCTATGATATCTCTTAGGTCTATATTTTACATCTCTGTTATATCTCCTATGTCTATATTTCATACCTCTCTCTATTGAATCTCTTCTATCTATATTTTATACCTCTATTTTTTGTATTATATCTATGTTTTATACCTCTGTCTGTTATATCTGTCTATATTTTAAACGAATATCTATTTTATCTATTATATCTATGTTTTATACCCGTATCTGTTATATTTATTAAAGCTATATTTTATAACAATATCTATTATGTCTATATTTTATACTTATATCTATTATATCTATTATGTCTATATTTTATACCTATGTCTTTTATACGTATTGTCTATATTTTATACCTCTATTATATCCCTTATGTCTATATTTTATACCTCTATCTTTTGTATCTCTTATATCTATATTTCATACCTATATCTATTATATCTATTATATCTGTTTTATACCTCTCTCTATTATATCTATTCTGTCTATGTTTTATATCTCTCTCTATTATATCTATTATGTCTATATTTTATACCTCTATATATTATATCTATTATGTCTATATTTTATACCTCTATTATGTCTATTATGTCTATACTTTATAACTATATTTATTATATCTATTATGTGTATATTTCATACCTATGTCTATTATATATATTATGTCAATATTTTATACCTATATCTATAATATCTATCATGTCTATACTTTATACCTATATCTATTATGTCTACATTTTTTACCTATATCTATTAGTTTTTATGTCTATATTTTATACCTATATCTATTATAACCTTTATGTCTATATTTTATACCTATATCTATTATATCAATTATGTCTATATTATATACCTCTATTATATCTATTATGTCTATATTTTATACGTATATCTATTATATCTATATTTTATACCAATATCTATTATTTCTAGTATTGCTATATTTTATAACTATATATATTATATCTATTATGTCTTTATTTTATACCTCTGTCTATTATGTCTATTATGTCTATATTTTATAGCTATAGCTATTATGTCTATATTTTATACCTATATCTGTTATTTCCATTATGTCTATATTTTATAAGGAAATCTATTATATCTATTATGTCTATATTTCATACCTATATCTATTATATCTATTATGTATATATCGATTATATCAACTATGTCTATATTTTATACCTATATCTATTATATATATGATGTCTATATTTTATACCTATATCTATTATATCGATTATGTCTGTATTTTTACCTATATCTTTTATAACTCTTATGTCTATATTTAATACCTATAACTATTATATCTATTATGTTTATATTTCATACCCATATGTATTATATCCGTTATGTCTCTATTTTATACCTATATCTATTACATCTACAATGTCTATATTTTATACCTGTATCTATTATATCTATTATATCTATATTTTATACCTATATCTATTATATCTATTATAACTATATATATACCTATATCTATTACATCTTTATTTGTATACCTATATCTATTATATCTATCATATTTATATTTTATATCTATTATATCTATATTTTATACCTCTATTTTTATATCTATATTTTTTAACTATATCTATTATATCTCTATTTAATACCTATATATATTATATCTATTAAAACTATATTCTATACCTATATCTATTATATCTATATTTTATACCTGTATCTATTATATCTATATTTTATACCAATAACTCTTATATCTATTATGTCGATATTCTATCCCTGTATCTATTATACCAATTAAGTCTATTTTTTATACCTATATCTTTTATACGTATTATGTCTATATTTTATACCTCTATCTATTATATTTGTCTATATTTTATACCTATATCTATTATATCTATTATGTCTATATTTTACACCTATATCTATTATATCTATTATGTCTATATTTTATACCTATATATATTATATCTATTATGTCTATATTTTATACATAAATCGATTATATCTATTATGTGTATATTTTATACTTCTATCTATTATATCACTTATGTCTATATTTTATAACTCTATTATATCTCTTATGTCTATATTTTATACCTCTATCTATTGTATATATTATGTCTATATTTTATAACTATATCTATTATATCTATTATGTCTATATTTTTTACCTATTTCTATTATATCTATTATGTCTATATCTGTAATATCTATTATGTCTATGTTTTATACCTATATCTATTATATCTTTTATGTCTATATTTTACACCTATATCTATTATATCTGTTATGTCTATATTTTATGTCTATATCTATTATGCCTATATTTGATACCTATATCTATTATAACTATTATGTCTATATTTTATACCTATATCTATTATATATATATTTTATACCTATACGTATTATATCTATTATATCTATATTCTATATCTATTTCTCTTATTTCTATTATGTCTATATTTTATACCTACATCTATTATACCTATTATGTCTATATTTCATACCTATGTCTTTTATACGTATTGACTGTATTTTATACCTCTATTATATCTATTATGTCTGTATTTCATACCTATATCTATTATATCTATTATGTCTGTATTTTATACCTATATCTCTTAGGCTATATTTTAAAGTAATATCTATTATATCAGTTATGTCTATATCTATTGTATCTATTATATCTATATTGTTTACCTATATCTATTATATCTGTTATGTCTATATTTTATACCTACATTTTTATATCTATTGTGTCTATATTTTATACCTACATCTATTATATCTATTATGTCGATATTTTATACCTATATCTATTATATCTATTATGTCTGTATTTTATACCTATATATATTATGTCTATATTTTATACCTGTATCTATTTTATCTATTTTCTTTATTTTATATCTGTATATTTAATGTCTATATTTTATACCTATATCTATTATATCTCTTATGTCTATATTTTATTCCCATATCTGTTGTATCTATTATATCTATATTTTATACCTATATCTATTATATTTATTGTATCTATATTTTATAACTATATCTACTATGTCTATATTTCATACCTATATTTATGATATCTATTATGTCTATATTTTATTCCTCTATCCATTATATCTATTATGCCTATATTTTATACCTATATCTATTTTGTCTATATTTTATACCTATTTCTATTATATATATTATTTCTGTATTTTATACCTCTATCTATGATATCTCTTAGGTCTATATTTTACATCTCTATTATATCTCTTATGTCTATATTTCATACCTCTCTCTATTGAATCTCTTATAACTATATTTTATACCACTATCTATTTTATGTATTATATCTATGTTTTATAACTCTGTGTTTTATATCTGTCTATATTTTAAACGAATATCTATTTTATCTATTATGTCTATATTTTATACCCGTATCTGTTATATTTATTGTAGCTATATTTTATAACAATATCTATTATGTCTATATTTTATACTTATATCTATTATATCTATTATGTCTATATTTTATACCTATATCTTTTATACGTAATGTGTATATTTTATACCTCTATTATATCCCTTATGTCTATATTTTATACCTCTATCTTTTGTATCTCTTATATCTATATTTCATACCTATATCTGTTATATCTATTATATCTGTTTTATACCTATCTCTATTATATCTATTATGTCTATGTTTTATACCTCTCTTTATTATATCTATAATGTCTATATTTCATACCTCTATATATTATATCTATTATGTCTATATTTTATACCTCTATTATGTCTATTATGTCTATACTTTATAACTATATTTATTATATCTATTATGTGTATATTTCATACCTATGTCTATTATATATATTATGTCAATATTTTATACCTATATCTATAATACCTATCATGTCTATATTTTATACTTATATCTATTATGTCTACATTTTTTACCTATATCTATTAGTCTTTTATGTCTATATTTTATACCTATATCTGTTATATCCATTATGTGTATATTTTAAAAAGAAATCTATTATATCTATTATGTCTATATTTCGTACCTATATGTATTATATCTATTATGTATGTATCGATTATATCAACTATGTCTATATTTTATACCTATATTCTATTATATCTATTATGTCTATAATTTATACCTATATCTATTATATATGTCTATATTTTATACCTATATCTATCACATCTATTATGTCTATATATTATACCTATATATATCATATCTATTATGTCTATATTTTATACCTATATCTATTATGTCTATATTTTATACCTATATCTCTTATATCTATTATATCTATATTTTATACCTATATCTATTTTATCTATTATGTCTATAATTTTTACCAATATCTATTATATCTATTACGTCTATATTTCGAAACTACATCTATTATATCTATTATGTCTATATTTTATACCTATAACTATTATATCTATTATGTCTATATTTCCAACCCATATCTATATCTATTATGTCTATATTTTATACCCATATCTATTATATCCGTTATGTCTCTACTTTATACCTATATCTATTATATTTACAATGTCTATATTTTATACCTGTATCTATTATATCTATTATATCTATATTTTATTCCTATATCTATTTTATCTATTATAACTATATTATATACCTATATCTATTGCATCTATATTTTATACCTATATCTATTATATCTATCATATTTATATTTTATGTCTATTATATCTATATTTTATACCTCTATTGATTATATCTATATTTTTTAACTATATCTATTATATCTCTATTTAATACCTATATATATTATATCTATTAAAACTATATTCTATAACTATATCTATTATATCTATATTTTATACCTATATCTATTTTATCTATTATATCTATATTTTATACCTGTATCTATTATATCTGTATTTTATACCAATAACTCTTATATCTATTATGTCAATATTCTATACCTGTATCTATTATACCTATTAAGTCTATTTTTTATACCTATATCTTTTATACGTATTATGTCTATATTTCATACCTCTATTACATTTGTCTATATTTTATACCTATGTCTATTATATCTATTATGTGTATATTTTACACCTATGTGTATTATATCTATTATGTCTATATTTTATACCTATATCTATTATATCTATTATGTCTATATTTTATACATAAATCGATTATATCAATATTCTATCTTCTGCAACCTCTGCTGTTGATACCCAGGCAAACAGGGTCTGGAGTGGACCTCAAGCAATCTCCAACAGACCAACAGACAGTCCTTCTGACTGTCAGAAGGAAAACTATCAAACAGGAAGGACACCTATACCAAAACCCCATCAGTACGTCACCACCATCAAAGGCCAGAGACAGATAAAACCACAAAGATGGGGAAGAAGCAGGGCAGAAAAGCTGGAAATTCAAAAAATAAGAGCGCATCTCCCCCTGCAAAGGAGCGCAGCCCATCGCCAGCAACGGATCAATGCTGGTCACAGAATGACTTGGACGAGAGGAGAGAAGAAGGCTTCTATCCATCAAACTTATCAGAGCTAAAGGAGGAATTACGTACCCAGCGCAAAGAAACTAAAAATCTTGAAAAAAGAGTGGAAGAATTGACAGCTAGACTAATTAATGCAGAGAAGATCATAAACGAAATGACAGAGATGAAAACCATGACACGAGAAATACGTGACAAATGCACAAGCTTCAGTAACCGACTCGATCAACTGGAAGAAAGAGTATCAGCGATTGAAGATCAAATGAATGAAATGAAGCGAGAAGAGAAACCAAAAGAAAAAAGAAGAAAAAGAAATGAGCAAAGCCTGCAAGAAGTATGGGATTATGTAAAAAGACCAAATCTACGTCTGATTGGGGTGCCTGAAAGTGAGGGGGAAAATGGAACCAAGTTGGAAAACACTCTTCAGGATATCATCCAGGAGAACTTCCCCAACCTAGTAGGGCAGGCCAACATTCAAATTCAGGAAATACAGAGAACGCCACAAAGATACTCCTCCAGAAGAGCAACTCCAAGACACATCATTGCCAGATTCACCAAAGTTGAAATGAAGGAAAAAATCTTAAGGGCAGCCAGAGAGAAAGGTCGGGTCACCCACAAAGGGAAGCCCATCAGACTAACAGCAGATCTCTCGGCAGAAACTCTACAAGCCAGAAGAGAGTGGGGGCCAATATTCAACGTTCTTAAAGAAAAGAATTTTAAACCCAGAATTTCATATCCAGCCAAACTAAGTTTCATAAGTGAAGGAGAAATAAAATCCTTTACAGATAAGCAAATGCTTAGAGATTTTGTCACCACCAGGCCTGCCTTACAAGAGACCCTGAAGGAAGCCATAAACATGGAAAGGAACAACCGGTACCAGCCATCGCAAAAACTTGGCAAAATGTAAAGACCATCGAGGCTAGGAAGAAACTGCATCAACTAACGAGCAAAATAACCAGTTAATATCATAATGGCAGGATCAAGTTCACACATAACAATATTAACCTTAAATGTTAATGGACTAAATGCTCCAATTAAAAGACACAGACTGGCAAACTGGATAAAGAGTCAAGACCCATCAGTCTGCTGTATTCAGGAGACCCATCTCACATGCAGAGACATACATAGGCTCAAAATAAAGGGATGGAGGAAGATCTACCAAGCAAATGGGGAACAAAAAAAAGCAGGGGTTGCAATCCTAGTCTCTGATAAAACAGACTTTAAACCATCAAAGATCAAAAGAGACAAAGAAGGCCATTACATAATGGTAAAGGGATCAATTCAACAGGAAGAGCTAACTCTCCTAAATATATATGCACCCAATACAGGAGCACCCAGATTCATAAAGCAAGTCCTTAGAGACTTACAAAGAGACTTAGACTCCCATACAATAATAATGGGGGACTTCAACACTCCGCTGTCAACATTAGACAGATCAACGAGACAGAAAGTTAACAAGGATATCCAGGAATTGAACTCATCTCTGCACCAAGCGGACCTAATAGACATCTATAGAACTCTCCACCCCAAATCAACAGAATATACATTCTTCTCAGCACCACATCGCACTTATTCCAAAATTGACCACATAATTGGAAGTAAAGTACTCCTCAGCAAATGTAAAAGAGCAGAAATTATAACAAACTGTCTCTCAGACCACAGTGCAATCAAACTAGAACTCAGGACTAAGAAACTCAATCAAAACCGCTCAACTACATGGAAACTGAACAACCTGCTCCTGAATGACTACTGGGTACATAACGAAATGAAAGCAGAAATAAAGATGTTCTTTGAAACCAATGAGAACAAAGATACAACATACCAGAATCTCTGGGACACATTTAAAGCAGTGTGTAGAGGGAAATTTATAGCACTAAATGCCCACAAGAGAAAGCAGGAAAGATCTAAAATTGACACTCTAACATCACAATTAAAAGAACTAGAGAGGCAAGAGCAATCACATTCAAAAGCTAGCAGAAGGCAAGAAATAACTAAGATGAGAGCCGAACTGAAGGAGATAGAGACACAAAAAACCCTCCAAAAAATCAATGAATCCAGGAGTTGGTTTTTTGAAAAGATCAACAAAATTGACAGACCGCTAGCAAGGCTAATAAAGAAAAAAAGAGAGAGGAATCAAATAGATGCAATAAAAAATGATAAAGGGTATATCTATATTTTATACCTATATCTATTATAACTATATTTTATAGCTATATCTATTGTATCTCTATTTTATAACTATATCTATTATATCTATTTTATTTATTTTTTATAATTATATATATTATATCTATATTTTATTCCTGTATCTATTATATCTATTATATCTATATTTTATACCGATAACTATTATATCTATATTTCATACCTATATCTATTATATATATTACATCTATATTTTATACCTATATCTATTATATCTATATTTTATACCTGTATCTATTATATCTATTATGTCTATATTTTATACTTATATCAATTATATCTATAATTTATTCCTATATGTATTATATCTGTATTTTATTCCTATATCTATTATATCTATGATGTCTATATTTTATACCTATATATGTTATATCTATTATGTCTATTATATACCTATATCTATTATAGGTATTATGTCTGTATTTTATACCTATAACTATTTTATCTATATTTCATGCCTGTATCTATTGTATCTGTAATATTCATATTTTATAACTATAACCATTATATCTATATTTTATACCTATATCTATTATAACTATTCTATCTATATATTATACCTATATTAATTATATCTGTATTTTACACCTCTATGTATTATATCTATTATATCTGTATTTTACACGTATATCTATTTCATCTATATTTTATAACTATATCTATTATATCTACTATGTCTATGTTTTATACGTATATCTATAATATCTATTATGTCTATATATTATACCTATATCGATCATATCTATTATGTCTATATTTCATAACTACATCTATTCTATTATGTCTGTATTTTATAAGTGTATCTATTATATTTGTTATGTCTATATTTCATATCTATATATATATCTATTATGTCTATATTTTATACACATATCTATGATACCTATTATGTCTAGATTTTATACCTATACCTATTATATCTATTATGTCTACATTTTATACCTCTATCTATTATATCTATTAAGACTGTATATTATACTTACAAGTATTATATCTATTATGTCTATATTTTATACTTATGTCTATTCTAACTATTATGTTAATATTTTATAACTATATTTCTTATATCAATTATGTCTATATTTTACCTATATCGATTATGACTATATTTTATACCTATATCTATTATATCTATGATGTCTATATTTCATACCTATATGTATTATATCTTTTATATCTATATTTTATCCCTATATCTATTATGTCTATTATGTCTACATTTTATACTTATATCTATTATATCTATTATGTGTATATTTTATAGCTATATCTATTATGTCTATTCTGTCTATATTTTATACCTCTATCTGTTATATCTCTTATGTCTATATTTTATACCTATATCTATTTTATCTATTATGTCTATCTTTTATACCTATATCTATCATATCTATTATGTCTATATTTTATACCTATATATTTCATATCTATTATGTCTATATTTAATACCTATATCTATTATATCTATTATGTCTATATTTTATACCTATATCAATTGTATCTATTATGTCTATATTTTATACCTATATCTTTTGTATGTATTATGTCTATATTTTATTCCGATATCTATTATATCTATTATGTCTATACTTCATACCTATATCTATTATGTTTATATTTTATACCTGTATCGATTATACGTATTATGTCTATATTTGATATGTATACCTGTTATATCTCTTGTGTCTATATTTTTTACCTATATCTATTAGATCTATTATGTTTATATTTTATTCGTATATCTCTTATTTCTATATTTTATACCTATATCGATAATATTTATTATATCTATATTTTATACTTATATCTATTATACCTCTTATGTCTATATTTTATATCTTTATCTATTATATCTATAATGTCTATATTTTATTCCTATATCTATTGTATGTATTATGTCTATATTTTATACTTATATCTATTATATCTATTATATCTATATTTTATACCTACATGTATTACAACTATATTTTATACCTATATCTATTATGTCTATATTTTATACCTGTATCGATTATATTTGTTATGTCTATATTTTATACCTATATCTTATATCTCTTAAGTCTATATTTTTTACTTATATCTATAATGTCTATATTTTATACCAATATCTAGTATATCTACTGTGTCTATATTTTATATCTTTATCTATTATATCTATTATGTCTATATTTTATTCCTATATCTATTATATCTATTATGTCTATATTTTATACCTATGTCTATTATATCCACTATATCTATATTTTATACCTACATCTTTTATAACTATATTATATACCTGTATCTTTTATATCTATATTTTATACCTATAACTTTTATATCTATTATATTTATATTTTATAATTATATCTATTATATCTATATTTTATACCTATATCTATTATATTTATTGTCTATAAATCATATCTGTATCTATTATATCAATTTTTTATACGTACATCTATTATATCTATTATATCTATGTATTATACCTATATATATTATATCTATATTTTATCCCTCTATCTACTATATCTATTATGTCTATGTTTTATACCTATATCTATTATATCTATTATGTCTATGTTTTATACCTATATCTATTTTGTCTATATTTTACACCTATATCTATTATGTCTATGTTTCATACCTATATCTATTATATCTATTATGTCTATATTTTATACCTATATTTATTATGTCTGTATTTTATACCTATATCTATTATATCTATGATGTCTATATTTTATACGTATATCTATTATGTGTATATTTTATACCTATATCTATTATAGCAATTATGTCTATATTTTATACCGATATCTATTATATCTATTATGTCTATATTTTATACCTATATCTATTATATCTTTTTTGTCTGTATTGTATATCTATATCTATTATAGCTATTATGTCTATATTTGATACCTATAACTTTTATATGTATTATGTCTATATTTTATACCTATATCTATTATATCTATTATATCTCTATTTTATACCTATATCTATTATAACTGTATTTTATACCAATATCTATTATATCTATATTTTATACCTTTATCTATTATATCTATTATATTTAAATTTCATAATTATATCTATTATATCTATATTGGATACCTATATCTATTATATCTATAGTTTATACCTATATCTATTATATCTATATTTTACACATGTATATATTATATCTATTGATCGTTATTTTATACCTATACCTATTTTATCTATATTTTATACCTGTATCTGTTATATCTATTATGTCTATATTTTATACCTATGTCTATTACATCTATTTTGTCTATACTGAATACCCATATCTGTAATATCTATTATGTCTGTATTTCATAAGTATATCTATTATATCTATTATGTATATATTTTATACCTATATCTATTATGTCTATATTTTATATCTATATCTTTTATATTTCTTATGGCTATATTTTATACCTATATATATCATAAGTATTATGTCTATATTTTATACCAACATATATCATTTCTATTATGTCTATGTTTTATACCTATATCTATTATATCTCTTATATCTATATTTTATACCTATATCTATTATATCTATTATGTCTATATTTTATACCTATATCAATTATACCTATTATATCTATAATTTATACCTATATCTATTATATCTATTATGTCTATATTTCATACCTACATCTATTATATCTATTATGTCTGTGTTTTATACTTATACTTATTACGTCTATATTTTATACCTATATCTATTATATCTATTATGTCTATATTTTTTACCTATATCTATTACGTCGAAATTTTATACCTATATCCTTTATATCTATTATGTCTATATTTATACCTATATTTATTATATCTATTATGTCTCTATTTTATACCCATCATGATTATATCTATTATGTACGTATTTTATCCCTCTATCTATTATATCTATTATGTCTATATTTTTATAACTCTATCCATTATATCTATTTGTCTATATTTTAACCTATATCTATTGTTTCAGTTAATCCTATTCTAATTATCTATTGTCTATATTTTATACCTATATCTATTATGTCTATATTTAATACCTATATTTATTTTATCTATTATGTCTATATTTATCCCTCTATCTATTATGTCTATTTTTATAACTCTAATCAATTATATCTATTATGTCATATTTTATACCTCTATCTATTAATCTATATGCCTATATTTTATACCTATATCTATTATATCTATTATGTCTATATTTTATACTTATATCTACTATTTCTATTATGGCTATATTTTATTCCTATATACATTATATCTATTATGTCTATATTTTATACGTATATCTACTATGTCTATATTTCAAACCTATATCTATTATGTCTATATTATATAACTATATTATGTCTATATTTAATACCTATATCTATTATATCTATTAGTCTATATTTTATATCTGTACCTATTATGTTTATATTTTATACCTATATCTATTATATCTATTATGTCTATATTTTATACCTATATCTATTATGTCTATATTTTATACCTATATCTATTATATCTATTATGTCTATATTTTATATCTTTATCTTTATATCTATTATGTCTATATTTTTATACCTATATCTATTCTATCTATTATATCTATTACACCTTATCTATTATTCTATCATGTCTATATTTTACAACTATAACTATTTTGTCCTATATTTTTTACCTATATCTATATATCTATTGTGTCTAATTTTTGTTACCTATTTCTATATGTCTGTTTATGTCTGTATTGTAACCTACATCTATTATATCAATTATGTCTATATTTTATACCTATATCTATTATCTCTTATGTCTTATTTTATACCTATATCTCTTATATCCCTTATGTTATATTTTGTACCATATCTATTATGTCTATGTTTTATACCTGTATTTATTATATCTAATATGTCTATATTTTTACAACTATGTCTATTTAACAATATTTTATACCTATATTCTTATATCTATATTAATACCTATATCTCCTATATCTATTAGATTTATATTTTATAATTATATATATTATATCTATATTTTATACTATACTATTATATGCTATTATATCTATATTTTATGACAATATCAATTATATCTATATTTTATGACTATATCAATTATCTATATTTTATAGGTCTATGCATTATATCTTATATCTATATTGTATACCTAATATCTTTAATCTATATTTTATACCTTTATTTATTAGATACTTTATGTGTATATTTTATGCTATCCTATAAATTATATCTATATTTTTTATACGTGTATCTATTATATCTACTCATATCTATATGGTATACCTATATCTATTATATCTACATTTTATTACCATTATTTATTATAGTCTATTATTCTAGTTTTATCCCATTCTATGTATTCTTTTATGTCTATCTTCTTTCCTTGTCTAGTATATCTATTATGTTCTTATTTTTATACCTATATTATCAAATCCATTATGTCTCTATTTTATACCTATATTGTTTATCAATTATGTCTATATTTTATACCTATATCTATTATATCTTTATGTCAATACTTTATACCTAATCTATACGTCGATATTTTATACCTGTATCAATTATATTTATTATTTGTTTATATTTTATACCTATATCTAGTATATCTCTTATGTTTCTCTTTTATACCTATATCTATTATATCTATATGTTTATGTTTATACTCATATCTATTTGTTATTTTATACTTAATCAATTTATCTATATGTCTATATTTTATACCTATATCTATTTATCTATTAAGTCTATATTTTATCCTATTCTATTATGTTCTATATTTTATACCATATCTAGTATATCTATTATTTCTATATTTTATATCTTTATCTATTATCTATTATGCTATATTTTATACCTATATCTATTATATCTATATTTTATACCTGTATCTATTATATTGTATTACATCTATACGTATACCTATAATTATTCTATCCATTATATCTGTATTTTAGTCAATATCTATTATATCGATTATATCTATTTATATATTTTTTATAACTGTCTATAATATCTATTATATCTATTTTTTATACCTATATCTATTATATCTACTGTATGTATATTTTTTAACTGTATCTATTATATCTATTATGTCTATATTTTATAACTATATCTATTACGTCTATATTTTATACCTATATCTATTATAAATATTTTGTCTATATTTTATACCTATATCTATGATGTTTATATTTTATAACTATACCTATTACATCTATTATGTCTATATTTATACCTTTATGTATTATGTCCATATTTTGTACCTATATCTATTATATTTATTATGTCTATATTTTAGACCTATATTTGTTATATCTATTATATCTATATTTTATACCTATATGTATTATGTCTTATGTTTTTACCTATATGGATTATATCTATATGTCTATATTTTATAGCTATATCATTATATCTATTATGTCTATACTTAATACCTATATCTATAATCTATTATGTCTTATTTTAAACCTATACCTATTATATCTACTATGTGTATATATCATACCTATATGTATTATAACCATTCTTGTCTATTTTTTGTACCTATATCCATTATGTCTATATTTTATACCTATATCTTCTAATTATTATGTCCATATTTTGATTCCTGTATCTATTAATCTATTATGTCTATAATTTTTACCTATTTCTAGTATGTACTTATGTCTATATTTTAATCCTTATATCTATTTGTGTATATTTATACCTATATCTATTATATCTATTATGTCTATATTTTATACCTTCTATTATATCTATTATGTTAGATTTTTTGCGTATCTATTATGTCTATATTTTAAGACATATATCTATTATATCTACTATTCTATATTTTAATACCTATATCTATTATATCTATTATGTCTATATTTTATATCTCTGTCATTATATCTATTATGTCCATATTTATACCTATAACTATTATAAGTTATATGTCTATATGTTTATACCAATCTCTCATTCTATATTTATATCTGATATCTATTTTACTTATTAAGTCTATATTT
The DNA here is from genome assembly GCF_007565055.1 of Rhinopithecus roxellana. Classification (NCBI taxonomy): domain Eukaryota; kingdom Metazoa; phylum Chordata; class Mammalia; order Primates; family Cercopithecidae; genus Rhinopithecus; species Rhinopithecus roxellana. Next base: position 1,104 of record NW_022142175.1, on the reverse strand, counting down.
TTACCTCTATCTTTATATCTATTAGTCTATATTTTATACCTATATCCATTTTATCTATGTTGTTTTACATCTTATATATATATATCTGTTGTATCTATTATGTCTAAATTTCATACCCTACGTATTATATCTATTATGTCTATATTTCATATCTGTGTCTATTATATCTATTATGTGTATATCTTATACTTTATCTATTATACCTATTATGTCTACATTTTATACCTGTGTTTATATCTATTTTGTCTATATTTTTAGTACCTATTTCAATTATGTCTGTATTTATATGCCTATATCTATTATATCTATTAATGCTGTATTTTACCTATATCTCTTATATCTATTATATCTATATTTCATACCTATATCTATATATCTATTATGTCTATATCTTATACATATATCTAATTAATCTATTATGTGTATATTTTATCCCTATATCTAGTATGTCTAATTTGCATACCTACATTTATATACCAGTTATGTCTATAATTTATACCTATATCTATTATACTATTATGTCTAATATTTTATAAACCGTATCTATTATTCTATTATGTCTATATTTTATTCCTCTATCTAATTATAGCTATTATATCTATACTTGATACCTATATCTATTATGTCTATATTTTATACCTACAACTAGTATATCTATTTTTGTCTATATTTTAAATACCTACATCTATTATATCTAATATGTCTATATTTTATACTTATATCTATTATAACTATTTGTCTATATTTTATACTTACATCTGTTTTGTCTATATTTTATACCTATCTCATTATATCAATTATGTCTATATTTTATCCGATATCTATCTATGTCATATTTATATTATACTATTTTCTATTATATTGTTATGTCTATATTAATACCTATATCTATTATGTCTGTATTTTAATACCCATATGTTATGTATCTATTATGTCTACATTTTATACCTATATGTTTTATATGCATTATGTCTATTTTTTATACCTATATCTATTATACTACTATGTCTGTACTTTTACAACTAAATCTATTATATACTATTACATCTATATTTTAGTACCCTCTCAATTATATCTATTATGTTTTAAGTTTTATCCTGAATC
>NW_022142174.1:0-16519 GCF_007565055.1 Rhinopithecus roxellana | reverse complement strand
CTTTATAACTATTACATTATGTCTATATTTTATACCTGTATTGATTATATTTATTATGTCTATATTTTATACCTATATCTATTATATCTCTTATGTCCATATTTTTTACCTATATCTATTATATCTATTTTGTTAATATTTAATAGCTATAACTCTTATGTCTATATTTTTTACCTATATTGATGATATCTATTACGTCTATATTTTATAACTATATCTATTATACCTCTTATTTCTATATTTTATACCTATATCTATTATATCCATTATGTCTATGTTTTATACCTATATCTCTTATGTCTATATTTTATACCAATATCTATTATATCTATTATGTCTATATTTTATATCTTTATCTATTATATCTATTACGTCTATATTTTATTCCTATATCTATTATATCTATTATGTCTATATTTTATACCTATATCTATTGTATCCACTATATCAATATTTTACACCTATATCCATTATATCTACATTTGATACCTATATCCATTATATCTATATCTATATTTTGTACCTATATCTGTTGTATCTATTATTTTTATGTTTTATAATTATATCTATTATATGTATATTTTATACTTATATCTTTTATATATATTGGGTATATTTTACACCTGTATCTATTAGATTTATTTTTATACGTACATCTATTATATCTATTATATCTATATTTTACACCCATATCTATTATATCTATATTTTATACCTGTATCTACTATATCTATTATATCTATGTTTTATACCTATATCTATTATATCTATTATGTCTACATTTTATACCTATATCTATTATATCTATAATGTCTATATTTTACACCTATATCTATCATATCTATTATGTCTATATTTCATACCTATATTTATCCTATCTATTATGTCTATATTTTATACCTATATCTATTATGTCTATTCTGTCTGTATTTCATACCTATATCTATTATATCTATTATGTCTTTATTTTATACCCATATCTATTATATTTATTATGTTTATATTTTATACCTATAATTATAATTTCTATTACGTCTATATTTTATAACTATATCTATTATAACTTTTATGTCAATATTTTATACCTATATCTATTATGTCTATATTTTATACCTATATCTATTATATCTATTATGTCTATGTTTTTTGCCTTTATCTATTATATCTATTATGTCTATATTTTATACCTATGTCTATTATATCTATTATGTCTAAATATTGTACCTATATCTATTATGTATTTATTTTATACCTATATCTATTATAACTGTTATGTCTATATTTTATACCTATATCTATTATATCTATTATGTCTATATTTTATACTTATATCTATTATGTCTATATTTTATACCTATATGTATTACATCTATTATGGCTATATTGTATAACTATATCTATTATATCTGTTAGGTCTATATATTATACCTATATCTATTATAATTGTAATGTCTGTCTTTTATAGGTATATCTATTATGTCTATATATTATACCTATATCTATGATGTCTGTATTTTATAACTATATCTATTATGTCTTTATTTTATACCTATATCTATTATATATATTATATCTATATTTTTTAACTATGTCTTTTATTTCTGTATTTTATACTTGTATATATAATGTCTATATTTTATACCTTTATCTATTATATCTATTATGTCTATATTTTATACCTATATCTATTATGTCTATATTTTATACCTATATCTATTATATCTATGATGTCTAGATTTTATAACTGTCTATTATATCTATTATTTCTATATTGTATACCTTTATCTATTGTATCTAATATGTCTATATTTTATACCTATATCTATTATATCTATTACGTTTATATCTATTATATCTATTATGTCTATATTTTATACCTCTATTATAACTTTTATATCTATATTTTATACCTATATCTATCATATCTGTTATGTCTATATTTCATACCTATATTTATCATATCTACTATGTCTATATTTTATACCTATATCTATTATGTCAATTTTGTCTGTATTTCATACCTATATCTATTATATCTATTATGTCTATATTTTATACCCATATCTATTATATTTATTATTTTTATATTTTATACCTATAATTATAATTTCTATTACGTCTATATTTTATAACTATATCTAATATATCTTTTATGTCTATATTTTATACCTATATCTATTATGTCTATATTTTATACCTATATCTATTATATCTATTATGTCTATGTTTTTTGCCTGTATCTATTATATCTATTATGTCTATATTTTATACATATGTCTATTATATCTATTATGTCTAAATATTGTACCTATATCTATTATGTATTTATTTTATACCTATATCTATTATAACTGTTATGTCTATATTTTATACCTATATCTATTATATCAATTATGTCTATATTTTATACCTATATCTATTATGTCTCTATTTTATACCTATATGTATTACATCTATTATGGCTATATTGTGTAACTATATCTATTATATCTGTTAGGTCTATATATTATACCTATATCTATTACAACTGTAATGTCTGTCTTTTAAAGGTATATCTATTATGTCTTTATATTATACCTATATCTATGATGTCTGTATTTTATAACTATATCTATTATGTCTTTATTTTATACCTATATCTATTATATATATTATATCTATATTTTTTACCTATGTCTTTTATTTCTGTATTTTATACCTGCATCTATAATGTCTATATATTACACCTTTATCTATTATATCTATTATGTCTATATTTTATAACTATATCTATTATGTCTATATTTTATACCTATATCTATTATATCTATGATGTCTAGATTTTATAACTGTCTTTTATATCTATTATGTCTGTATTGTATACCTATATCTATTATATCTAATATGTCTATATTTCATACCTATATCTATTATATCTATTACGTTTATATTGATTATATCTATTATGTCTGTATCTTATACCGATATCTATTAAACCTATTTTGTCTATATTGTAAACCTATATCTATTAAGTCTATATAAATATACATATATTTATTATATCTATTATGTCTATATTTTATACCTATATCTATTATGTCTATATTTTATACCAATATCTATTATGTCTGTATTTAATATCTATATCTATTATATCTCTAATGTCTGCATTTTATACCTATATCTATTATGAATATATTTTATACCTATATCTATTATATCTATTATGTCTATATTTTATACCTATATCTATATCTATTATGTTTATATTTTATACCTATATCTATTATATCTATTATACCTATATTTTATACCTATATCTATTATATCTATTATGTCTATATCTTATACCTATAACTATTTTGTCTATATTGTTTACCTATATCTATTATATCTTTTATGTCTATATTTTATACCTCTATCTATTATATCTATTATATCTATATTTTATACCTATATCTATTATAGCTATATTTTATGCCTATATTTCTTATATCTATATTTAATACCTATATCTATCATACCTATTAGATTTATATTTTATAATTATATCAATTATATCTATATTTTATACCTATATCTATTATATCTATTACATCTATATTTTATGACTATATCAATTATATCTATATTTTATACATATATCTATTATAACTATTATATCACTAGTTTATACCTATATCTATTATATCTATATTTTATACCTTTATCTATTATATCTATTATGTCTATATTTTGTACCTATATCTATTATGTCTATTATGTCTATATTTTATACCTAAGTCTATTATATCTTTTATGTCTATATTTTATACCTATATCCATCAAATCTATTATGTCTCTATTTTATACCTATATTTGTTACATCTATTATGTCTATATTTTATACCTATATCTATTATATCTATTATGTCTATATTTTATACCTTTATCTATTGTATGTATTATGTCTATATTTTATACCTATATCTATTATATCTCTTATGTCGATATTTTATACCTATATCTATTAAATCTATTATGTTTATATTTTATACCCATATGTAGTCTGTCTATATTTTATACCTATATCTATTATATCTATTATGTCTATATTTTAAACCTTCATCTACTATAACTCGTATATCTGTATTTTATACCTATATCTATTATATCTATTGTGTCTATACTTTATACCTATATCTATTATGTCTATATTTTATATCCTTATCTATTATATCTATTATGTCTATATTTTATACCTATATCTATTATATCTATTATGTCTATTTTTTATGCCTATATCCATTATATCCACTATATCTATATTTTATACCTATATTTATTATGTCTATATTTGATACCTATATCCATTATATCTATTATATCTATATTTTATACATATATCTATTATATCTATTCTCTATATTTTATATGTGTATCTATTACATCTTTTTTTACACCTGTATCTATTATATCTATTATTTCTATATTTTATATCTATATCTATTTTATCTATATTTTCTACCTGTATCTATTATATCTAATATGTCCATATTTTATACCTATATCTATTATATCTATTATGTCTATATTTTATACCTATATCTATTATATCTATTATGTCTGTATTGTATTCCTATATTTATTATATCTATTATGTGTATATTAGATAACTATATCTATTATATCTATTATGTCTATATTTTATACCTATATCTATTATATCTATTATATCTATATGATATACCTATATCTATTATAACTATATTTTATACCGATATCTTATATCTATATTTTATAACTTTAACTATTATATCGATTATATTTATATTTTATAATTATATCTATTATATCTATATTTTATACCTATATCTATTATATCTATTATATCTATATTTTATACCTATATCTATTATAACTATATTTTATACCTACATCTATTATATATATTATATCGATATTTTATACCTATATTTATTATATCTATATTTTTTACCCCTATCTATTATATCTTTTATGTCCATATTTTATACCGATATCTATTATATATATTATGTCTATACTTTATACCAATGTCTATTACATCTATTTTGTCTATATTTTATACCTATATCTATAATATCTATTATGTCTGTATTTCATCCTATATCTATTATATCTATTATGTCTATATTTTATACCTATATCTATTTTGTCTGTATTTTATACCTATATCTATTATATATATTATGGCTATATTTTATACCTATATCTATTATACCTATTATGTCTATATTTTATTCCTATATCTATTATAACTGTTATGTTTATATTTTATAGGTATATCTGTTATGTCTATATTTGATACCTATATCTATTATGTCTGTATTTTATACGAATATATATTATGTCTTAATTTTATACTTATATCTATACTATCTATTATGTCTATATTTTATACCTATATCTATTATATCTATTATGTCTACATTTTATACCTATAGCTATTATATCTATTATGTCTATATTTTATACCTATATCTATTGTATCTATTATGTCTATATTTTATACCTATATCTATTATAACTATTATGTCTATATTTTATTACTCTATCTCTTATATCTATTATGTCTACATTTTATACCTATATCTATTATAACTATTATGTCTATATTTTTTAACTATATCTCTTATAACTGTTATGTATATATTTTATGCCTATAACTATTATGTGAATATTTTATAACTCTATCTATTCTATCTATTATATCTATATTTTCTATCTATATCTATTATGTCTATATTTTATACCTATATCTATTATATCTATTATGTCCATATTTTATACCTATACCTATTATGTCTATATTTTATACCTCTATCTATTATATCTACTATGTCTATATTTTCTACGTATATCTATTATATCTATTGTGTCTATATTTTATATCTATGTCTATTATATCTATTATGTCTATATTTTATACCTATTATATCTATTATGTCTACATTTAATACATCTATCTATTATATCTATTATGTCTATATTTTATACCTATATCTATTATGTCTATTATGTGTATATTTTATACCCATATCTATTATGTCCATATTTTATATCTATATCTTTTATATCTACTATATCTATATTTTATTCGTATATGTATTATATATATTATGTCTATTTTTTATACCTACATGTATTCTACCTTTTATGTTTATATTTTATACGTATATCTATTATATCTATATTATATAACTGTATCTATTAAATGTATTATGTCTATATTTTATACCTATATCTATTATACTTATAATGTCTATATTTTATACCTATAAATAGTATATCTATTATGTCTGTATTTTATACCTATATCTATTATATCCATTATAACTATATTTTATTCCTGTATTTGTCTCTATTTTACACCGATATTTATTATGTCTATATTTCAAACCTATATCTATTATATCTATTATATCTATTATGTCTATATTTTATACCTATATCTATTATAACTATTATGTCTATATTTTATGCCTATATCTATTATATCCACTATATCTATATTTCATACGTATATCTATTATATCTATTATGTCTATATTTTATTCCTTTATCTATTATATCTATTATGTGTATATTTTGTACGTATATCTATTATATTATGTCTATATTTTATACCGATATCTATTATATTTATTCTGTCTGCATATTATACCTATGTCTATTATATCTATTATGACTATATTTTATACCTATATCTATTATATCTATTGTATCTATATTTTATACCTATATCTATTATATCTATTATGTCCATATTTTATGCCTCTATCTATGATATTTATTATGTCCATATTTTATACCTATACCTATTATATCTATATTATATATCTATATCTATTATATCTACTATGTCTATATTTCATTCGTATATGTATTATATATATTGTGTCTATTTTTTATACCTATGTCTATTCTATCTTTTACGTTTATATTTCATACGTATATCTATTATATATATATTTTATACCTGTATCTATTATATGTATTATGTCTATATTTTGTACCTATATCTATTATACCTATAATGTCTATATTTCATCCCTATATCTAGTATATCTATTATGTCTGTATTTCATACCTATATCTATTGTATCCATTATATCTTTGTTTTATACCTGTATCTATTATTTCTATATTTTATACCTATATCTATTATATCTACTATGTCTATTTTTCATACGTATATCTATTATATCTATTATGTCTATATTTTAACTGTATCTGTTATATCTATTGTGTGTATATTTCATACCAATATCTATTATGTCCATATTTCATACCTAATCTATTATATCTATTATGTCTACATTTTATACCTATATCTATTATGTCTATATTTCATACCTAATCTATTATATCTATTATGTCTATATTTTATGCCTATATGTATTATATCTATTATGTCTATATTTCATACCTATATCTATTATATTTATTATATTTATATTTTATTATTATATCTATTATATCTATATTTTATACCTGTATGTATTATAACTATTACATCTATATTTTATATCCATATCTATTATATCTATATTTTATACTTATACCTATTATATCTATTATGTCCATATTTTATACCTATGTCTATTATAACTGTTATGTCTATATTTCATACCTATACTTATTATATCTATTATGTCTACATTTTATATATCTATCTATTGTATCTATTACGTCTACATTTAATACTTATATCTATCATGTCTATTATGTGTATATTTTAAACCTGTATCTCTTATATCTATATTTTATGCCTATATCAACTATATCTATATTTTATACGTAAATCTTTTATATCTATTATATCTACATTTTATACCTATATCTATTATATCTATATTTCATACCTTTATCTATTATATCCATTATGTCTGTATTTTACTCCTATATCTACTGGGTCTATATTTTATACCTATATGTATTATATCTATTATGTCTATATTTTATACCTATATCTATTATATCTATTCTGTCTATATTTTATACCTATATATATTATAACTCTTACGTCTATATTCTATACCTATATCTATTAAATCGATTATATCTATATTTTATACCTATATATATTATGTCTATATTTTATACCTATGTTTATTATATGTATTATGTCTATATTTTATACCTACACGTATTATATCTATTATGTCTATATTTTATACCTATATGTATATCTATTATGTCTATATTTTATTCCGATATCTATTATTTCTATGTTTTAAACATATATCTATTATATCTTTTATGTCTGTATTTTATACATATATCTATTATATTTATTATGTCTATATTTTACCTCTAGCAATAGTATCTCTTATGTCTATAATTTATACATCTATCTATTATGTCTATTATGTCTTTTTTATACCTCTATGCATTATATATATTATGTCTATATTTTATACCTATATCTGTTATATCTATTATGTCTCTATTTTATACCTATTTCTATAATGTCTATATTTTATACATATATCTATTATATCTATTATGTGTATATTTTATACCTATATCTATTATATCTATTATGACTATATTTTATACCTATATCTATTATATGTATGTTTTATACCTATATCTATTATACCTCTTATGTCTATATTTTATACCTATATCTATTATATCTATTATGTCTATATTTATACCTATATCTATTATATCTGTTACGTCTATATTTTATATCTATCTACTTGTCTATATTTTATACCTATATCTATTATATCTATTATGTATAGTATTATACCTATATCAATATGTCTATATTTTATACATATATCTATTATAACTATTATGTCTATATTTCATAACTACATATTATGTCTATATTTTAAACCTATATCTATTATAACTATTTTGTCTATATTTTATGTCTATATCTATTATGTCTATATTTACACCTATATCTACTCTTACATATTTCTGTGTATATTTTATAAGTATATCTATTATAATCCTTTATGTCTATATTTTATACCTATATCTATTATGTCTATATCTATACCTATATCCATTATATCTATTATGTCTATATTTTATACTATGTCTATTATATCTATTATGTCTGATATTATACATATATCTATTATGTCTATATTTTATAACAATATCTATTATGTCTGTATTTCATACCTACATCTATTATATCTATTATGTCTATATTTTATACCTATATTTATTATATCTATTATGTCTATATTTATACCCATATCTATTATATCTATTATGTCTGTAATTCTATACCTATATCTATTATATCTGTTATGCCTATATTTTCTACCTGTATCTATTGAATCTATTATGTCTATATTTTATACCTACATCTTTTGTATGTATTATGTCTATATTTTATACCGATATCTATTTATCTATTATGTCTCTACTTATAACGATATCTATTATGTCTATAATTTATACCTGTATCGATATATTTATTAGGTCCTATATTTTATACCTGTATATATTATATCACTTATGTCTATATTTTTACCTATATCTATTATTTCTACTGTTTATATTTTATACCTATATCGCTTATGTCTATATTTCATACCTATATCGATTATATCTATTATGTCTGTATTTTATTCCTATATCGATTATACCTCTTATGTCTATATTTTAAACCTATATCTATTATATCTGTATATCTATATTTTATACCTATATCTATTATATCTATTATATCTATATTTTAACTATAGCTGTATCTATTATGTCTAATTTGATTCCAATATCTATTATATCTATTATGTCTATATATATTATATCTATTATGTCTATATTTTATACCTAGATCTATTATATCTTTTATGTCTATATTTTATAACTATGTCTATTATATCAATTATATCTATTATTTTATACCTATATCTCTTATGTCTATATTTTATACCTATATCTATTATAACGATTATGCCTATAATTTAGAAGTATATCTGTTATATCTATTCTGTCTCTATTTTACACCGATGTCTATTATGTCTATATTTCAAACCTATATCTATTATATCTATTATGTCTATATTTTTATACCTATATCTATTATATACCTTATGTCTGTATTTTGCACCTATATTTATTATATCTATTATGTGTTTATTTTTTACCTTTATCTATTATATCTATTATGTCTATATTTTATACCTATATCTATTATATCTATTATGTCTATATTTTATGCCTATATATATAGTATATCCACTATATCTATATATTATACGTATATCTATTATATCTATTATGTCTATATTTTATTCCTTTATTATATCTATTATGTGTATATTTTATACGTATATCTATTATATCAATTATGTCTATATTTTATACCGATATCTATTTATTTATTCTGTGTGCATATGATACCTATGTCTATTATATCTATTATGACTATATTTTATACCTATATCTATTATGTCTATTGTATCTATATTTTATACCTATATCTATTGTATCTATTATGTCCATATTTTATACCTCTATCTATGATATATATTTATGTCCATATTTTTTACCTATACCTATTATGTCTATATTATATATCTATAATCTATTATATCTACTATGTCTATATTTCATTCGTATATGTATTATATATATTATGTCCATTTTTTATACCTATGTCTATTCTATGTTTGACGTTTATATTTCATACCGTATATCTATTATATCTATATTTTATACCTGTATCTATTATATGTATTATGGTCTATATTTTATACCTATATCTATTATACCTATAATGTCTATATTTCATCCCTATATCTAGTATATCTATTATGTCTGTATTTCATACCTATATCTATTGTATCCATTATATCTATATTTTATACCTGTATCTATTATTTCTATATTTTATACCTATATCTATTATATCTACTATGTCTATATTTCATACGTATATCTAGTATATCTATTATGTCTATATTTTTAACTGTATCTGTTATATTTATTGTGTGTATATTTCATACCAATATCTATTATGTCTATATTTCTTACCTAATCTATTATATCTATTATGTCTATATTTTATACCTATATCTATTATGTCTATATTTCATACCTAATCTATTATATCTTTTATGTCTCTATTTTATACCTATATGTATTATATCTATTATGTCTATATTTTATACCTATATCTATTATATCTGTATTTTATATGTGTATCTATTATATCTATTATATCTATATTTTATACCTATATCTATTATATCTACATTTTACACCTGTATCTATTATATCTGTTATGTCTATATTTTAAACCTATATCTATTATATCTATTTTGTCTATATCTATTATACTTATTATGTCTATATTTTATACCTGTATCTATTATATCTATTGTCTATATTTTATACCACAGTCTATTATATCTTTTATGTCTACATTTTATAGCTTAATCTATTACATCTATTAGGTCTATATTTTATACCCCTATCTATTACATCTATTACGTCTATATTTTATTACCTCTATCTGGCATATCTAGTATGTCTATATTTTATACTTCTATCTATTATATCTGTTATATCTATTTTGTCTATATTTTATTCGTCTATCTGTTATATCTATTATGCCTAATTTTATACGTCTATCTATTATATTTATTATGTCTATATTTTATACCTCTATCCATTATATCTATTATATCAATTGTGTCTATATTTATACCTCTATTTATTATATCTATTTTGTCTATGTTTTTAAACTACATATTATTTCTATTATATCTATATTTTAACCTATGTCTATTATCTCTTGATTTTATACCTGTATCCATTATTCTGTTATGTCTTTATTTTATGCCTATATCTATTATGTCTATATTTACACCTATATCTATATATCTCCTATGACTATATTTTGTACCTCTATCTTATATCTATATATCAATATTTTATACCTATATCTATGATGTCTATATTTAATCCGTATATCTATTATATCTATTATGTCTATATTTTATACCTATACATATTCTATCTATTCTGTCTAGTTTTTATACCTATATCTATTAGATCTATTATGTCTGTATCTATTATATCATTATGAGGACTATCTTTTATACCTGTATCTATTATATCTATTTTTTATACGATAATCTATTATATATATATTTTATGCTTATATCTACTACTATCTATATTATATACCTGTGTCTATTATATCTAGTATGTGTATATTTTATACCTATATCTAATATATCTCTTCTGTCTATTTTTATACCTATATCTATTAGATCTATTATGTCTGATCTATTATATCTATTATGAGGACTATCTTTTATACCTGTATCTATATATTTATTGTATATATTTTATAGCAATATCTATTATATCTATTTGTCTATATTTTATACCTCTATCTATTATATCTCTTATGTCTGTATTTTACATCTCAATCTATTATATCTATATTTATAACTGGGTCTATTATATTGTATTATGTCTATATTTCTACCTGTATCTATTAGATCTATTATGTCTGTATCTAATATATATATTATGTCTATCTTTTATACCTATATCTATTATATCTATTGTATATATTTATAGCAATGTCTATATATCTATTTTGTCTATATTTTATAACTCTGTCTATTATATTCTTATGTCCATATTTTATATATCAATCTATTATATCTGTATTTTATAACTTTATCTTTGTATGTATTATGTCTATATTTAAACCTATATCTATTATATCTGTCTAAATCTATTATACATATTATGCCTATTTTTTATACGTATATCTATATCTATTATGTCTATATATGTACCTCTCATATTTATTACGTCTATATTTATTCCTATATCTATTATATCGATAGATCTATATTTATGCCTATATCTAATATGTCGATATTTAATATCTATATCTTTATATCTATTATGTCTATAAATTATACGTAATATCTATTATATCTAGTATGTTTATATTTATACGTATATCTATTATATCTATTATGTCTATATTTTATACCTATACCTACTACATCTATTAGTGTATATGTTATAAATATATCTACTATATCTATTATGTGTCTATATTTATACCTATATCTATTATATCTATTATGTCGATATTTATACCTGTATCTATTTATCTATTTTGTCTATATTTTATAAACTATATCTATCATATCTATTATTCTGAATTTTATACCTGTATCTATTATATGTATATTTCTACCTATATCTATTATATCTATATTTTATACTATATCTATTTTTATTATTATATCTATGTTTTTATACCTAGTATTTTATATCTATTATGTCTATATTTTAAACCTATATCTATTATGTCTATATTTAATACCTGCCTCTATTATACCTATTAGTATATATTTTACATATCTATTATGTCCATATTTTATACTTATTATTATATCTATTATGTCTATATTTCATACCTATACCTATATGTCTATGTTTTATACCTATATCTACTATGTCTATATTTTATGCCTATCTATTATATCCATTATGACTATATTTTATACCTATATCTATTATATCAGGTCTATATTTTATACCTATGTCTATCATATATATTAGTCTATATTTATACCTATATCTATCAAATCTATTATGTCTCTATTGTTAACTATTATTATATCTATTATGTCTATATTTTATACCTATATCTATTATATCTATTATGTCTATATTGTATGTATCTATTGTATGTATGTCTATATTTTATAACTATATCTGCTATACCTATTATGTCCATACTTTATGCCTATATATATTATGCCTATATTTTATACCTATATCTATTATATCTATTATGTCTGTATTTTATACCTATATTTATTATATCTTTATGTCTATATTTTATACCTATATCTATTATGTCTATATTTTATACCTATATCAATTATATCTATTATGTCTATATTTTAACCTGTATCGATTATATCTATTATGTCTATGTTTATACCTAGATCTATTATATCTATTATGTCTATTTTTTATACCTATATCTATTATACCTATTATGTTTATATTTTATACCCATATCTATTATGTCTATATTTTATACCTACATCTATTATATGTATTATGTCTATATTCTATCCTATATCTATTATACCTTTTATGTCTTTATTTTATACGTATATCTATTATATCTCTTGTGTCTGTACTTTATATCTATATCTATTATATCTATATTTTATACCTATATCTATTATAACCATATTTTATACCTGTATCCATTATATCTATATTTTTTACGTATAATTATTGTATCTATATATTTATAATTTATAATCATATCTATTATATCTATTTTATATCTATATCTATCATATCTATTGTCTATATTTTGTACCTGTATCTGTTACATCTCTTATGTCTATATTTTATACCTATATCTAGTATCTATTTTTTCTATATTTATATATATTATCATATCTATTATGTCTATTTTATACTCTATAATTTCATATCATTGTCTATCTTTCATACCTATATCTATTATATCTATTATGTCTATATTTTATACCTATATCTATTGCATCTATTATGTGTATATTTTATACCTGTATCTTTTGTATGTATTATGTCATATTTTATACGGTATCTTTTATAACGATTATATCTGTATTTAGAAGTATACCTGTTAATCTATACTGTCTCTTTTTTACACCGATATCTATATGTCTATATTGAATCTGTATCTATTATATCTACTATGTCTATATTTTATACCTATATCTATTATATATATTTTTCCTATATCTATTATATCTATTAAGTCTGTCTATGATATCTATTATATCTATATTTTATACGTATATCTATTATATCTACATTTTATACCTGTATCTATTATATCTATTATGTATATTTTTTATCTACATCTATTATGTCTATTATGGCTATATCTTATACCTATATCTATTATATATTATGTCTTCATTTTAAACCTATACCTATATATGTATTATGTCTTTATTTCATACCTATATCTATTATAACCATTATGTCCATACTTTTTACCTATATCTATTATGTCTATATTTTATACCTATATCTATGATTATATATGTGTATAATTGATACCTATGTCTATAATCTATGTCTATATTTTATACTATATTATTTTATCTATTATGTCTATATCTTATACATATATCTATTATAACTATATATCTATATTCATACCTGCACCTATTATATGTAGATATGTCTTATTTTATATTTTTTCTATTATATCTATATGTCTATGTCTTATACACATATCTATTATTTCTATTATGTCTATATTTAATACCTATACTATTATATCTATATGTCTATATTTATACCTATATCTATTATGTCCATATTATATACTATTCTATTATATCTATTATATCTATATTTCATATCTATATCTATTATATCTATTATGTCTATATTATACCATATCTATTATATCTACTGTCTGTATTTACACCTATATCTATTATATCTATTCTATCAATCTTTTATACCTATATATTAAAGTTTAGTCTATATTTTATACCTATATCTATTATATCTATTATGTCTATATCTTATACCTATATCTATTATATCTATTATGTCTTTGTTTTAAAACTATACCTATTATATCCATTATGTCTATATTTCATACCTATATCTGTTATAACCTTATGTCTATATTTTGTACTATATCTATTATCTCTATATTTATACCTATATCTATTAAATTATTATGTCTATATTTGATACATATAGTATATATCTATTATGTCTACATTTTAAACCTATTTCTATTATATCTATTATGTCTGTATTTATACCAATATTTATTATGTCTACATTTTATACCTATATCTATTATATCTATTATGTCTATATTTATACCTATATCTATTATATCCATTATGTCTATATTTTATACCTATATATATATCTACGATCGCTATATTTTACACCTATATCCATTATATCTATTACGTCTATATTTATACCCATCTCGATTATATCTATTATGTTTATATTTTATACCTATATCTATTATATATATGTTTATATTTTATACCTATATCTATTTTGTCTATATTTTATACCTATTTCAATTATGTCTATATTTTATTCCTATATCTATTATATCTCTTATGTCTATATTATATACCTATATCTATTATATCTATTATGTCTATATTTATACCTATATATATTATATCATTATGTCATATTTGCACCTATATCTTTATATCTATTATGTCTATATTTATATCTATATCTATTATATCTATTATGTCTACATTTTATACCAATATCTATTATATCATTATTGTCTATATTTTATGCCTCTAATCTATATATCCATTGTCTAATTATATCTATATGTATTATATTACTATGTCTATATTGTACACCTATATCTATAATATCTATTAGTTATTTTATACCCATCCCTATTATATCATTATGTTTATATTTATACCTATATCTATTATATCTATGTCTACATTTATACCCCTATCTATTTATCTGT
>NW_022142173.1:0-11205 GCF_007565055.1 Rhinopithecus roxellana | reverse complement strand
TGTAAAATATAGACATAATGGATTCAATAGAGACAGAAGAGATATAATAGACATAGGTATAAAATACAGACATCATAGATATAATAGATAGAAATATAAATATAGACAAAATAGATATAATAGATAGAGGTATAAAATATAGACATAATAGACATATGTGTAAAATATAGACGTAACAGATATAATAGATATAGGTATTAAATGTCGATATAGTATATAAATAGATATAGGTATAATTATAGTGATAGATATAAAATATAGATAAACAGATATAATAGATATAGGTATAAGATATAGACATAATAAATATTAAATATGGGTGTAAAATATAGACAATAGATATAGGTATAAATTTAGTCATAATAGATATAATAGATATAGGTATAAAATATAGACATAATAGATGTAATAGATATAGGTATAAAATATAGACATAATAGATATAATCGATATAGGCATAAAATGTACACATAAGAGATATATTAGATATAAGTATAAAATATAGCCATAATAGATATAATCGATATGAGTATAAAATATAGACAGAGTAGATATAATAGATATAGGTATAAATATAGACATAATAGATATCGTTTAAAATATAGACAAAATAGATATAATAGATATAGGTATAAAATATAGACATAACTGGTATAAAAATATAGGTATGAAATATGACATAATAGATATAGGTATAAATATACATATAATAGTAATAGATATATGTATAAGATACAGGCATAATAAATATAAGAGGTATAGGTATAAAATATAGTTATAATAGATATAATAGATAGAGGTATAAATACAGACATAATAGATATAATAGATATAGGAATAAAATACAGACATAATTGAAATAGGTAAAAACATAGACAAAATAGGTAAAAAAATATAGGTATCTAATATAGACATAATAGATATAATAGATATATGTATAAGATATAGACATAATAGATATCGGTATAAAATATAGACATAAAAATGTAATACATATAGGTATAAAATATAGACATAACTAGTTTCAAAATATAGATATGAAATATAGACATAATCGATATAGGTATAAAATATACACATAATAGATATAATAGATGTATGTATAAGATATAGACATAATAGATATAATAGATATATGTATAATATACAGACATAATAGATATAGTAGATATAGATATAAAATATAGACATAATAGATATAATAGGTAAAGGTATGAAATACAGACATAATAGAAATAATAGTATATGTATAAGATATACATAATAGACACAGAAGATATAGGTTTAAAATATAGACATAATAGATATCGGTATAAAATATAGACATAATAGATATAGGTATAAAATATACACATAGATATAATAGATATGGGTATAAAATATAAACATATAGACATAATAGAGATGGGTATAAAATATAGACAAAATAGATATAGGTATAAAATATAGACTTATTAGATATAATAGTTATAGGTATAAAATATGGACATAATAGATATAATAGATATAGGTATAAAATATAGACATAATAGACATAATAGATATAGGTATCAAATATCGTCATAGTAATTATAATAGATATAGGTATAAAATATAGACATAATAGATATAGGTACAAAATATAGACATAATGGTTATAATAGATACAGGTATGAAATACAGACACAATAGATATTATAGATATAGGTAAAAATATAGACAAAATGATGTAATAGACATAGGTAAAATATAGACATAATAGATATAATAGATATCGGTAAAATATACACATAAAAAATATAATAGATAGGGGTATAAAATATAGATTTAATAGATATAGGTATAAATATCGATTTAAAGATATAATAGATATACGTATAAATTTTAGATACAATAGATATATGTATAAAATATAGATATAATAGATATACGTATAAAATATAGATATTATAAATATAATTATAAAATATAAATATATGGATATAATAGATAAAGGTATAAAACATAGATATAAGAGATATAATAGATATAAGTATAAAATATAGCCATAATAGATAATAGATATAGGTATAAAATAGACAAAATAGATGTAATAGACATAAGTATAAAATATAGACATACAGGTATAAAATAGATATAACAGTTATAATAGATATATATATAAAAAATAGATATTATAGATCCAGGTATAAATTATAGACAGTAGATATAATAGATATAGGTATAAACATAGATATAATAGATACAGGTAAAATATAGTTACAATAGATATAGGTACAGATTATAGATATAATAGATATAATAGATATAGGTGTAAATATAGACATATACATATAAGAGGTATAGGTATAAACTTGATATAATAGATATAATGGATATAGGTATCAAATATATATATATGACATAGGTATAAAATATAGCTATAGTGGATATAATAAATATAGGTAACAAATATAGACATAACAGATAATAGATATAGGTGTAAATATGGACATAATAGATATAATAGATAACGATATAAAATATAGACATAATATATATAATGGATATTGGTATAAGACGTACACATAATAGATATAGGTATAAATTATAGACCTAATAGATAATAGATATAGGTATAAAATATAGACATAATAGAAAAAATAGATATAGGTATAAAATATAGACATAATAGATACAGTAGATATAGGTAAAATATAGACATAAGAGATATAACGGATATAGGTATAAAATATAGACATAAAACATATAATCGATACAGGTGTAACATATAGACATGATAGATATAGGTATAAAGTACAGACATAATAGATATAATAGATATACGTATAAAATATGACATATAGATGTAATAGATATAGGTATAAATATAGACATATAGATATAGGTATAAAATATAGACATAGAATAAGATATAGGTATAAAATATAGATAATAGATAATAGATATAGTTATAAAATATAGCGTCCTAGATATAAAAATATAGGTATAAATATAGACATATAGATATATAGATAGGTATAAATATAGACATAATAGATATAGGTATAAAATATAGACATGATATATATAATAGATATAGGTTAAATATAGACATAATAGATATAGGTATAAAGATTACACATCATAGATATAATAGATATAGGTATAAATATAGACATAATACATACAATAGATTAGGTATAAAATATACATATAGATATTATAGTAATAATAGGTATAAAATATAGACATAATAGATATTACAAATATAGGTATAAAATAGAGACCTAATAGATTTTATAGATACAGGTATAAACTATAGACATAATGGAATAGACATAGATATAGAATATGACTAATAGTTATAGGTATAAATATACATATATTGATATAGTCATAAAATATAGATATAATAGATATAGATAATAGGTGAAAATATAGATATAATAGACATAATTATAAAATATAAATCTAATTGATATAATAGATATAGGTATTAAATAGATATAAGAAATATAGGTATGAAATATAGTTATAATATATAGGTATAAAATATAGACATAATAGATATAAGAGATATAGGTATAAAATACAGACATAAAGATATGGGTATAAAATCTAAACATAATAGATATAAAGATATAGGTATAAATATAGATATAATAGATATAATAGATACAGGTATAAAATATAGATAAATATAAGTATAAAATATAGACATTAGATATACGTATAAAAAATAGATATAAAGATACAGGTATGAAATATAGACAATAGATATAATAGATATAGGTATAAAATATAGATATAATAGATATAAATGAAAAATATAATATAATAGATATGATTGATATATGTGAAAAGCATAGATATAATGTATGTACGTATGAAATATGGTTAAAATAGATATAAGTATAAAATATAGATATAATACATATAGGTATAAAATATAGATATATAGCTATAACAGATAGAGTTATAAAATACAGATAATAGTTATAATAGATATAGGTATAAAATAGACATAATAGATATATATACATATTTAGAATAATAGATATAATAGATATAGGTAAAAAATATAGATATAATAGATATATTATGATATATAGACATAATAGATTAAAAGATACAGGTATAAAAATAGACATTATAGATATAGGTATAAAATATAGAAATAGATAAATAGATACAATTTAAAATATAGACATAACAGATTATAGATATAGGTATAAAAAATAGTCATAAGAGATATAATAGATATAGGTATAAAATATAACCATAATAGATGTTATAGATATAGGTATAAAATATAGACCTAATAAATATAGGTAAAATGTAGACATCATAGATATAATAGATATAGCTATGAATACAGACATAATAGATATATAGATATAGGTATAAAATATAGACAAAAAAGATATAATAGACATAGGTATAAAATATAGACATAATAGATCTAATAGATATCGGTATAAAATATAGATATGAAAGATATAATAGATGGGGTATAAAAATATAGATAAATACATATAGGTATAAAATATCGATATAATAGATATAACAGATATATGTATAAAAAATAGATATAATAGATACAGGTATAAATATAGACAATAGATATAATAGATATAGGTATAAATATAGATATAATAGATATAATTATAAAATATAAATATAATAGATAAATATATTGTTAGAAAATATAGATATAATAGATATCGGTTTAAAATATAGTTATAATAGATATAGGTATAAAATATAGACATAATAAATATATAGATATATGTATAAAATATAGACACAATAGATACAATAGATATAGGTATCAAATATAGACATAATAGATATAGTAGATATAGGTATATAATACAGACTCAATTGATAATAGATATAGGTATAAATATAGATATAATAGATATAATTATAAAATATAACTATAATAGATATAATATATATAGTTATAAAATATAGATATAATAGATATCGTTTTAAAATATAGTTATATGATATAGGTACAAATATAGACATAATAGATATAGGTATAAATATAGACATAATAGATACAATAGAGTTATAAAATATAGACATAATAGATATAGTGGATATAGGTATAAAATATAAACAATAGATATAGGTATAACATGTAGACATTATAGATATAGGTTATAATATTTAGATATAATAGATGTAATAGATATAGGTATAAAATATAGACATAATAGATATAATAGACATATTATAATATATACACATAATAGATATAATAGATATAGGTATATAATAGACATAATGGATATAATAGATATAGGTATAAAATATAGACATAAAAGATATAATATGTATAGTTATAAAATATACACCTAATAAATATGATAGATATAGGTATAAAATACAGAATAATAGATATAATAGATATAAGTATAAAATATAGACGTAATAGATACACGTATAAAATACAGACAAAATAGATTAACAGATAGGTATAAAATATTAACATAATATATATAGGAGATATACGTATAAAATGTAGACATAATATATATAATAGATATAGGTATAAAATAAGACATAATAGATATAATCCATATATGTATAAAATATAGACATAATAGATATAGGTATAAAATATAGAACTAATAGACATAATTAATAAAGGTCTAAAATATAGACATAATAATATAATAGATAGAGGTACAAAATATAGACATAATACATATAGGTATAAAATATAGACATAATAGATATAATAGGTATATTTATAAAATATAAACATAATAGATATAGGTATAAAATATAGTCACAATATATATAATAGATATAGGTATAAAATATAGACATAATAGATATAGGTAAAATATAGACATAATAGATATAATAGATATAGTTATAAAATATAGATACAATAGATAAAATACATACAGGTATAAAATATAGATATAATAGATATTGCACACATAGGTATAAAATATATATATAACAGATATAATCGATATAATACATATTGGCATAAAACACAGACATAATAGATAGAATAATATAGGTATAAAGTATAGATGCAAGACATATAACAGATGCAAGTATAAAATATAGATATAATAGATATAGGCATAAAATATAGACATAATAGGTATAGTAGATTAGGTATAATATATAGAAATAGCAGAAATATAGATATAAGTGTAAAATATAGAGATAATAGATATAATAGATATAGGTATAAAATATAGACAAAATCGATATAATAGATACAGGTATAAAACATAGACATAATAGAATATAATAGATATAGGTATAAAATATAGATATAATCGATATAGTTTTTAAAATATAGATATAATGGATATAATATATATAGGTATAAAATATAGATATAATAAGTATAGGTATAAAATATAGATATAATAGATATAATAGATATAGGTCTACAATATAGATATTATAGATATAGGTATAAAATGTAGATATTAGATATATAGATATAGGTATAAAATATGATATAATACATACAAGAGATACAGGTAAAAAATATATGCACACTAGATATAAGAGTTATCGTTATAAGATACAGATATAGTAATATAATAGAGAGTGGTATAAATATAGACCTAATAGATAAATAGATATAGATAAAATATAGACATAATACATATAATAGATATAGGTTTAAAATATGAACATAATAGATGTAATAGATATAAGAGATATAGTATATGAATATAGACATAATAGATATTAAGACCATAGGTATAAAAATATAGACCTAGTAGATATAACAGTGAGAGTATAAAATATAGATATAATAGACATAGGTATAAAATATAGGCATAATAATACAATACATACAGGAATAATATATAGAGATAATAGATAAAATAGACATAGGTTAAAATATAGACATAATAGATATAGGTATGAAATATAGACATAATAGACATAATAGAAATAGGTGTAAAATATAGACAATAGATATATAGTTATAGGTATAAATTATAGACATAATAGACAAAAATATATATAGGTATAAAATGTAGACATAATAGATATAGCTATAAATATGACAAAATAGATATGGTATAAAATATAGACATAGATATAATAGATATAGAGTATAGAAATATAGATGTAATAGAATAATAGATATAGGTATAAAATGTATACATACAATAGATATAATAGATATAGGTATTAAAGATAGAAAATATAGATATAGATATAAAATATAGACATTATAGATATAATAGATATAGGTATAAAATATAGACATAATAGATATAATAGATATAGGTATAAATATGACATAATAGACAAAATAGATATAGGTATAAAATATATACATAATAGATATAGCTATAAAATATATGACAAAATAGATATGGGTATAAAATATAGACATAGATATAATAGATATAGTGTATAAAATATAGATATAATAGATTATAAGTAGATATAGGGTATAAAATGCAGACATAATAGATATAATAGATATCAGGAATAAAATACAGACATATTTGAATAGGTATAAAATGTTGACAAAATAGATATAAAACATATAGGTATCAAATATAGACATAATTGATATATAGATATATGCAATAAGATATATACATAATAGATACAATAATATATGTATAAAATATAGACATAAGAGATATAATAGAGGTATAAAATATAGACATAAAAGATATAATAGATATAGATATGAAGTATAAACATAATAGATATAGGTATAAAATACAGACATATTAGATATAACAGACATAGGTATAATATATAGACATAATAGATATCGTATAAAATACAGACATGATAGATACAATAGAATATAGGTATGAAATATAGACATAATAGATATAAATATTTAAAGTTATAAAATATAGACATAACAGATATAGGTATGAAATATAGACATAATAGATATAATAGATATATGTATATTATAGTAGACATAATAGATACAATAGATATAGGTATGAAATATAGACCTAATAGATATTAGATACAGATATAAAATATAGATAAAATAGATATAATAGTTACAGGTGTAAAATATAGACATAATAGATATAGATATAAAATATATACATATAGATTTCATAGACATAGGTATAAAATATAGACATAATAGATATAACAGATATAGGTATATAAATATACACATAATAGATATAATCCATATATGTATAAAATATAGACATAATAGATATAGATATAAAATATAGACATAATAGACATATTAATAAAGGTCTAAAATATAGACATAATAAATATAATAGATAGAGGTACAAAATAATAGACATAATACATATAGGTATAAAATATAGACATAATAGATATAATAGGTATATTTATAAAATATAAACATAATAGATATAGGTATAAAATATAGTTCACAATATATATAATAGATATAGGTATAAAATATAGACATAATAGATATAGGTATAAAATATAGACATAATAAATATAATAGATATAGTTATAAAATATAGATACAATAGATAAAATACATACAGGTATAAAATATAGATATAATAGATATTGCACACATAGGTATAAAATATATATATAACAGATATAATCGATATAATACATATTGGCATAAAACACAGACATAATAGATAGAATAATATAGGTATAAATTATATGTGCAATACATATAACAGATGCAAGTATAAAATATAGATATAATAGATATAGGCATAAACTATAGACATAATAGGTATAGTAGATATAGGTATAATATATAGAAATAGCAGAAATAATAGATATAAGTGTAAAATATACAGATAATAGATATAATAGATATAGGTATAAAATTTAGACAAAATCGATATAATAGATACAGGTATAAAACATAGACATAATAGATATAATAGATATAGGTATAAAATATAGATATAATCGATATAGTTGTAAAATATAGATATAATGGATATAATATATATAGGTATAAAATATAGATATAATAAGTATAGGTATAAAATATAGATATAATAGATATAATAGATATAGGTATACAATATAGATATTATAGATATAGGTATAAAATGTAGATATTATAGATATAATAGATATAGGTATAAAATATAGATTAATACATACAAGAGATAAAGGTAAAAAATATGTGCATACTAGATATATAGTTATCGTTATAAGATACAGATATAGTAGATATAATAGAGAGTGGTATAAAATATAGACCTAATAGATAAAATAGATAGAGAAAAATATAGACATAATACATATAATAGATATAGGTTTAAAATATGGACATAATAGATATAATAGATATAATAGATATAGGTATAGAATATAGAAATAATAGATAATACACATAGGTATAAAATATAGACATAGTAGATATAACAGTGAGAAGTATAAAATATAGATATAATAGACATAGGTATAAAATATAGGCATAATAGATACAATACATACAGGAATAATATATAGAGATAATAGATATAATAGACATAGGTATAAATATAGACATAATAGATATAGGTATGAAATACAGACATAATAGACATAATAGAAATAGGTGTAAAATATAGACAATAGATATAATAGATATAGGAATAAAATATAGACATAATAGACAAAATATATATAGTATAAAATGTAGACATAATAGATATAGCTATAAAATATAGACAAAATAGATACGGGTAAAAATATAGACATAGATATAATAGATATAGGTATAAAATATAGATATAATAGAAATAATAGATATAGGTATAAAAAAGATACATAATAGATATAATAGATATAGGTATTAAAGATAGAAATAATAGATATAGATATAAAATATAGACATTATAGATATAATAGATATAGGTATAAAATATAGACATAATAGATATAATAGATATAGGTATAAAATATAGACATAATAGACAAAATAGATATAGGTATAAATATATACATAATAGATATAGCTATAAAATATAGACAAAATAGATATGGGTATAAAATACAGACATAGATATAATAGATATAGGTATAAAATATAGATATAATAGATATAATAGATATAGATAAAATGCAGACATAATAGATATAATAGATACAGGAATAAAATACAGACATATTTGAAATAGGTATAAAATGTTGACAAATAGATATAAAGATAGGTATCAAATATAGAATTGATATAATAGATATATGCATAAGATATATACATAATAGATACAATAGATATATGTATATAATATAGACATAAGAATAATAGAGGTATAAAATATAGACATAAAAGATATAATAGATATCGATATGAAGTATAAACATAATGGATATAGGTATAAAATACAGACATATTAGATATAACAGACATAGGTATAATATGTAGACATAATAGATATCGGTATAAAATACAGACATGATAGATACAATAGATATAGGTATGAAATATGAACATAATAGATATAATATTTAAAGTTATAAAATATAGACATAACAGATATAGGTATGAAATATAGACATAATAGAGATAATAGTATATGTATTATATAGACATAATAGATACAATAGATATAGGTATGAAATATAGACCTAATAGATACATTAGATACAGATATAAAATACAGAGAAAATAGATATAATAGTTACAGGTGTAAAATAGACATAATAGATATAGATATAAAATATATTCATAATAGATTTCATAGATATAGGTATAAAAATAGACATAATAGATATAACAGATATAGGTTAAAATATACACATAGTAGACAAAATAGATATAGGTATAAATATAGACATAATAGATATAGGTATAAAATATAGACAAAATAGATATAGGTATAAAATATAGACATATATAATAGATATAGGTATAAAATATAAACAGAATAGATATAATAGAGATGGGTGTAAAATATAGACGTAATAGATATATAGATATGGGTTGTAAAATATAGACATAGTAGATATCGTAGATAGGTATAAAATATAGACATAATGATATAATATATATAGGTATAAAATATTACATAATGGATATAATAGATATAGGTATAAAATATAGAAATAATAGATATAATAGATATAGCAATAAATAGAGATAATAGATATAACAGATATAGGTGTACAATACAGACATAATAGATATAATAGATATAGGTATCAAATATAGACATAATAGATGTAGGTATGAAATATGTTTATAATAGATATAGGTATAAATATAGATAGAATAGATTAAATAGATATAGGCATGTATACAATATAGACATA
>NW_022142172.1:0-41278 GCF_007565055.1 Rhinopithecus roxellana | reverse complement strand
AAAATACAGACATAACAGATATACTAGATATAGGTATAAAATATAGACATAATGGATATAATAGATATAGGTGTAAAATTAGACACAAGAGATATAATAGATAGAGGTATAAATAAAGACATAAGATATAATAGATATAAGTATACAATATAGACACAATAAATATACGTATCAAATACACACAAGGTAGATATAACAGATATAGGTATAAAATATAGACATAATAGTTATAATAGATATAGGTATAAAATATAGACGTAATAGATATAATAGTTATTGGTATAAAAAAAGACATAATAGATATAATAGATATATGTATGAAATATAGACATAATAGATACAATAGTAATAGTTATAAAATATAGACATAATAGATATAGGTATAAAATATTGACATAATACGTATAAGAGATATAGTTATGAAATATAGACATAATTGATATAATACATATAGGTATAAAATATAGACATAATAGATATAATATATATAAGTATAAATATAGACTTAATAATTGCAATAGATATAGGTATAACATGTAGACATAATAGATATAATAGATATACGTATAAAATCTAGACATAAAAGGTATAGTAGATATACGTGTAACATATTGACATAATAGATATTCATATAGATATAAAATATAGACATAATAGATAATTAGATATGTTTATAAAATATAGACATAACAGATATAATAGATATAGGTAAGAAATATAGAAATAATAGATACAATCGATATAGGTAGAAGATATAGACATAATAGATACAATAGATATACATATAAAATATAAACCTAATAGATATAGATATAGGTTTAAAATATAGATAAAATAGATATACGTGTAAAATATAGATATAATAGATATGATAGATATAGGTATAAAATATAGATATCATAAATATAGGTATCAAATATAGATGTAATAGTTATAATAGATATAGTTATAAAATATAGATAAAATAGATATAGGTATAAAGTACGACACAAGAGATATAATAGATATACGTATAAAATATAGACATAATAGGTATAATAGATGTAGGTATATAATATAGACATAATAGATAAAATATATATAGGTATAAAATATAGACATAATTGATATTATATACATAGGAATAAAATATAGATATAATACATATAGGAATAAAATATAGATAAAATAGATATACGTATAAGATATAGACATAATAGATACAATATATATAGGTATAAATATAGACATAATAGATATAATAGATATAGATATAAAATATAGACATAATAGACACAGGTATAAATATAGACATATTAGATATAATAATTATAGGTATAAAATATAAACATGATAGATATACTAGAAATAGGTATGAAATATAGACATTATACATATAATAGATATAGGTATAAAATATAGACATAATAGATACAGGTATAAAATATAGACATAATAGATATAATAGATATAGATTATAGGTATAAATATAGACATAATAGATATAGGTATTACATATAGACATAATAAGTATAATAGAAATAGCTATAAAATATAGACATAATAGATATAATAGATATAGGTATCAAATATAGACATAATCATTATAATAGATATAGTTATAAAATATAGACATAATAGATATAGGTACAAAATATAGACATAATGATTATAATAAATATAGGTATGAAATATAGACATAATATATATATACTAGGTATAGGTTTAACATGAAGACATAATAGATATAATAGACATAGGTATAAAATATAGACATAATAGATATAATAGATATAGGTATAAAATAGAGACATAATATATATAATAGACACAGGTATAAAATATAGACATAATAGAAATTGGTATAAAATATAAACATAATGGATATAATACATACAGTGATAAAATATACACATCATAGATATAGGTATCAAATACAGATAAAATAGATAGGGGTATAAAATGTAGACATAGATATAATAGATATAGGTATAAAATATAAACATAATAGATATAATAGGGATGGGTATAAAATATAGACGTAATAGATATTATAGATATAGGTGTACAATATAGACATAGTAAATATAATAGATATAGATATAAAATATAGACATAATGGATATAATAGATATAGGCATAAAATATACACATAATAGATATAATAGATATTGGTATAAAATGTAGACATAATAGATATAATAGATATAGATATAAAATATAGACATAATAGATATAACAGATATAGGTACAAAATATGGACATAATTGATATAATATATATAGGTATAAATATAGACATAATAGATATAATAGATATAGGTATATAATATAGACATAAGTGATATAATAGATATAGGAATAAAATATAGACATAATTGAAATAGGTATAAAATATAGACAAAATAGATATAGGTATAAAATATAAACATATATATAATAGATATAGGTATAAAATATAAACAAAATAGATATAATCGAGATGGGTATAAAATATAGACGTAATAGATATAATGGATATAGGTGTAAAATATAGCGATCGTAGATATAATAGATATAGGTATAAAATATAGACATAATGGATATAATAGATATAGGTATAAAATATAGACATAATAGATATAATAGATATAGGTATAAAATGTAGACATAATAAATATTGGTATTAAATACAGACATAATAGATATAATAGAAATAGGTTTAAAATGTAGACATAATAGATATAATACATATATGTATCAAATATAGACATAATAATTATAATAGATATAGGTATAAAATATAGAGATAATAGATATAGGTACAAAATATAGACATAATGGTTATAACAGATATAGGTATGAAATATAGACATAATGGATCTAATAGGTATAGTTTTAAAACAAAGACATAATAGATATAATAGATATAGGTATAAGATATAGACATAATAGATATAATAGATATAGGTATAAAATATAGACATAAAACTTTAATAGATATAGGTATAAAAGATTGATAGAATAGATATAATAGATATAGGTGTAAAATACAGACAGTAGATATAATAGATATTGGTATAAAATATAGACATAATAGATATAATAGATATAGATATGAAATATAGATATAATAGATATAATAGATATAGGTATATAATATGGACATAATAGATATAGGTATAAATATAGACATAATAGATATAATAGATATAGGTATTAAATATAGACATAATAGAAATAATAGATATGTGTATAAGACATAGACATAATAGATATAATAGAAAAAGATATAAAATATAGACATAATACATATAATAGGTGTAGGTATGAAATATAGATATTATAGTTATAATAGATATATGTATAAGATATAGACATAATAGATAAAATAAATATAGGTATAAAATATAGACATAGATATAATAGACATAGGTATCAATTATACACATAATAATAATAATAGATATAGGTATAAAATATAGACATAATAGATATAGGTAAAAAGTATGGACATAATGGTTATAATAGATATAGGTATGAAATAAAGACATAATACATATAATAGGTATAGGTTTAAAATGAAGACATAATAGATATAATAGATATAGGTATAAGATATAGCCATAATAGACATAATAGATGTAGATATAAAACATATACATAATAGATATAATAGATACAGGTATAAAATGTAGATATAATAGATATACGTATAAAATATAGATATAATAGATATCATAGACAGACTTAATAGATATAATAGATATAGGAAAAAATATAGATATAATAGATATAGGTATAAAATATAGACATAGTAGATATAATAGATACAGGATTCAAATATAGACATAATAGATATCGGTGTAAAAAAGAGACAGTATAGATATAACAGGTATACTTCTAAATACAGATATAATCGTTATAAAAGATACCGGTATAAAATATAGACATAATACATACAAAAGATACAGGTATAAAATATACACATAATAGATGCAATAGATATAGGTATAAAATATAGACATAATAGATATAATAGATATAGGTATGAAATATAGACATAATAGATATGAAATATATAGGTATAAAATATAGACATAATAGATATGATAGATATAGATATAAAATATAGAAAAAATAGATATAATAGATATAGGTATAAAATATAGACATAATAGATGTAACAGATAAAGGTACAAAATATAGACATAATAGATGTAACAGATACAGGTACAAAATATAGACAATAGATATGATAGATATAGATATAAAATATAGATATAATAGATATGATTATAAATTATAAATATAATAGATACAACAATTATACGTAAAAAATATAGATATAATGGATACAGGTATAAAATATGGTTATAATAGATATAGGTAAAATATAGATATAATAGATATAGATATAAAGTACAGACACAAGAGATATAATAGATATACGTATAAAATAAAGACATAAAAGGTATAATAGATATAGGTATACAATATAGACATAATACATATAATAGATGTAGGTATAAAATATAGACATAATAGATATGGGTATAAAATATAAACATAATAGGTATAATAGATATAGGTATAAAAAATAGACATAATAGATATAATAGATCTAGGTATAAAACATAGACATAATAGATATAATCGATACAGGTATAAAATATAGACATAATAGATATAATTGATATAGGTATAAAATATAGACATAATAGATATAGGTATAAAATATAGACATAAAGATATAATAAATATAGGTATAAAATACAGACATAATAGATATAATAGATATAGGTATAAAATATAGGCATAATATATATAGGCATAAAGTATGGACATAATAGGTATAGCAGATATAGTTATTAAATATAGACATAATACATACAATAGATATACATATACAATATAGACATAATAGATATAATAGATATAGGTATAAAATATAGACAAAATAGATATAACTAATATAGTTAACAAATAGAGACATAATAGATTTGATAGATATAGGTAAAAAATATAGACATAATAGATATGATAGACATAGGTATAAAATATAGACCTGATATAATAGATATAGGTATAAAATATAGTCATAATGGATATAATAGATATAGGCATAAAATATAGACATAGTAGATATAGGTATAAAACATAGACATAATAGGTATAGGTATGAAATATAGACATAATAGATATAATAAATAAAGTATAAAATATGGACATAATAGATATGTATAAAATATAGATATAATAGGTATAATAGAGGCAGGTATTAAATATAGACATAATAGATATAGGTTTAAAATATAGACATAATAGATATAAAATACATAGGTATAAAACATAGATATAATAAATAAAATAGATATAGGTATAAAATATAGATATAATAGATATACGTAGAAAATATACATATAATAGATACAGGTATAAAATTCAGAAATAATAGATATGATAGATATAGTTATAAAATATAGACATAATAGATACAATAGATATAGGTATAAAATATAGACATAATAGATATAATAGATATAGGTATAAATTATAGACATAATCGATATAGTAGATATAGTTATAAAATATACACATAATAGATGTAGTAGGTATAGGTATAAAATATAGACATAATAGATATAATAGATATACGTATAAAATATAAACATAATAGATATAATAGATATACGTATAAATTATAGACATAATAGATATAAAAGATATAGATATTAAATAAAGACATATTAGATATAGGCATAAAATATAGATCTAATCGATATAATAGATATAGGAATAAAATATAGACGTAATAAATATGAGAGGTATAATATATAGACATAATAGATATAGATATACGTATAAAATATAGGCATAATATGTATAATAGATTTAGACAGATATAATAGATATAGGTTTAAAATAAAGACATAATACATACAATAGATAAAGTTATAAAATACAGATATAATAGATTGATATATAAAATGTGGACATAAGAAATATAATAGACAGAGTTATAAAATATAGACAAAATAGATATAATAGACATTGCTATAAAATATATACAATAGATATAATAGATATAGGTATAAAAGATAGACATAATATATATATTAGATACAGACATAATAGATCTAATAGATACAGGTATAAAATATAGACATAATACATATAATAGACCCAGTTATAAAATATAGATATAATAGATTGAGATATAAATACAGACATAAGAGATATAATAGATAGAGGTATAAATATAGACAAAATAGATATAATAGATATTGCTATAAAATATATACAATAAATATAATAGATACAGGTATAAAAGATAGTCCTCATAATAGATATAATAGATACAGACATAATAGATCTAATAGATATAGGTATAAAAAATAGACAGAATAGATATATTAGATATAGGTATAAAATATACACATACTAGATATAATAGACACAGGTATATAATATAGATATAGTAGATATAAGCATAAAATATATATATAATAGATATACGTATAAAAAATAGATATAATAGATACAGGTATAAAAGATAGTCCTCATAATAGATATAATAGATACAGACATAATAGATCTAATAGATATAGGTATAAAAAATAGACAGAATAGATAGAATATGTATAGGTATAAAATATAGACATAATAGATATAATAGATATACGTATTAAATATAGACATCATAGATATAGGTATAAAATATTGATATAATAGATATAATAGATAGAGGTACAAAATATAGTCATAGTAGATATAATAGATATAGGTATAAAATATAGACATAATAGATATAGGCATAAAATAAAGACATAACAGATATAATGGATACAGGTATAAAATCAAGAGATAACAGACATAGGTTAAAATATAGATATAATAGAAATAATATGTAGTTTAAAAACATAGACAAAATAGATATAATAAATAGAGGTATAAAATATAGACATAATTGATATAATAGATATAATGGATAGAGGTATAAAATATAGACATAATAAATATAATAGATAGACGTATAAAATTAGGCATAATAGATATAACAGATAGACGAATAAAATATAGACAAAATAGATATAACAGATATAATAGATAGAAGTATAAAATATAGACATAATAGATATGCCAGATAGAGGTATAAAATATAGACGTAATAGATGTAATAAATAGGGGTATAAAATATAGACCTAATAGATGTAATAGATTAAGCTATAAAATGTAGACATAAAAGATATAATAGATTGTGGTATAAAATATAGACAATAGATATAATAGATACAGGTATAAAATATAGACATAATAAGTATAATAGATATAGACAAAATAGATATAATAGATACAGGTTTAAAATATAGACATAACAGATATAATAGATACAGGTATAAAATGTAGATATAATAGATATAGGTATAAAATATAGATATAATAGATATAATAGATATACATATAAAATACAGATATAATAGATAAAGGTATAAAATATAGACATAATAGATATAATACATATAGGTATAAAATAGAGACATAAAAGATATAATAGATTAGGTATGAAATATAGACATAATAGATATAGGTATAAAATATAGACATAATAGATATAATAGATTAGGTAAGAAATATAGACATAATAGATATTGGTATGAAATATACACACAATAAATATAACAGATACAGTTAAAATATAGACATAATAGATATAATAGATATACGTATGAAATATAGACATAGTAGATATAATAGATATAGGTATAAAATATAGAAATAATAGATACAGGTATAAAATATAGATATAATGGATACAATAGATATAGGTATGAAATACAGACATAATAGATATACTAGATATAGGGATGAAATATAGACATTATAGGTATAATAGATATAGGTATAAAATATAGACATAATACATATAATAGATACAGGTATAAAATATAGATATAATAGATATACGTATGAAATATAAACGTAAAACATAGAATAGACATAGGTATAAAAAATGGACATAATATATATAATACATATACGAATGAAATATAGACATAGTAGATATAATAGATATAGATATATAATATAGACATAATAGGTATAGGTAAAAAATATGGACATAATAGATATCATAGATAGAGGTATAAAATATGGACATAATAGATACAATAGATATAGGTATAAAATATAGATACAATAGATATAATAGATATAGGTATAAAATATAGTCATAATAGATATAATAGACATAGGTATAATATGCACACAGAATAAATATAATAGATATCGGTATAAAATATAGACATAATTGATATAATAGATATACGTATAAAATATACACATAATAGATATAATAAAGGAATAAAATATAGACATAATAGATATAATAGATATACGTATAATATATAGATATAGTGGATATACTATATATATAGGCATAAAATATAGACATAATAGATATAATAGATATAGGTATAAAATATAGACATAATAGATATAATAGATAAAGGTAAAAAATAAACACATAATAGATATAATAAATATAGGTGCAAAATACAGACATAAGGTATATAATAGATATAGGTATAAAATATAGACATAATAGATATAATAGATATAGGTTTGAAATATAGACATAATAGACATCGGTGTGTAAAATAGAGACAGAATAGATATAACAGATATACTTCTAAATTATAGGCATAATCGTTATAATAGATATAGGTATAAAATATAGACATAAGAGATATAGGTATAAAATATAGATATAATTGATATAATAGACATAGGTATAAAATATAGACATAAAAGATATAATAGATATAGGTATAAAATATAGACATAATAGATATAATATATATAGACATAATAGATATAATAGATATTGGAATCAAATATAGACATAATAGATATAACAGCTATAGTTAAAATATAGATATAATAGATATAATAGATATAGGTATAAAATATAGATATACAGATATAATAGATATAGGTTTAAAATATAGACATAAGAGGTATAATAGATATAGGAATAAAATACAGACATAATAGATATAATCGATATAGGTATGAAATATAGACATAAGCGATATAGGTATAAAATATAAACAGTAGAAATAATAGATATAGGTAAAAAATATAGACATAAGTGATATAATAGATACAGGTATAAAATATAGACATAATAAATATAATCGATACAGGTATAAATTATAGACATAATAGATATAGTTATAAAGTAGAGACATAATAGATATAATAGATATCGGTATAAAATATAGACATAATACATACAAAAGATGTAGGTATAAAATATAGACATAATAGATTCAATAGATATAGGTATAAAATATAGGCATAACAGATATAATAGATATAGGTATAGAATACAGACATAATAGATATAATAGATATGGGTATAAAATATAGACATAATAGATATAATAAATATAGGTATAAAATATAGACATAATAGATATAATAGATGTAGGTATGAAATACAGACATAATAGGTATTGTTATAAAATATAGACATAATAGATATATGTATAATATTCAGACATAATAGATATAATAGACATAGGTATAAAATATAGACATAATAGATATAATGGATATAGGTATAAGATATAGACATAATAGATATAGGTATAAAATATAGACATAAAGATATAATAGATATACGTATAAAATATACAGAGAATAGGTATAGTAGATATAGGTGTAAAATATAGACATAATAGATATAGACATAAAATATAGACAAAATAGTTATAATAGATATAGGTTTAAAATATAGACATAATATGTAGTTATGAAATATAGACATAATAGTTATAATAGATATAGGTATAAAATATAGACATAATTGATATAGGTATAATACTATGACATAATAGATATAATAGATATAGGTATAAAATATAGACAGAGTAGATATAGATATAAAATATAGACGTAACAGATATAATAGATATAGGTATAAAATATAGACATAATAGATATAATAGATATAGGTATAAAATATAGACATAAGAGGTATAATAGATATAGGTATAAAACATACATATAATAGATATAGGTATAAAATATAGTCATAATAGATATAATAGATATAGGTATAAAATATACACATAATAGATATAATAGATATATGTATAAAATATAGACATTATAGAAATAGGTATAAAATAGAGACATAATAGATATAATAGATATAGTTATAAAATATTGATGTAATAGATATTATAGATATAGTTATAAAATATAAACATAATAGATATAATACACATGGTTATAATATATAATCATAATAGATATAATAGATGTAGGTATGAAATACAGACATAATAGATATAATAGATATAGGTATAAAATATAGACATAGTAGATATGATATATATAAGTATGACATATGGACAGAATAGATAACATATATAGGCATAAAATATAGACATAATAGATATAATAGAAATAGGTATAAAACGTAGACATAATAGATATAATAGATACAGGTATGAAATATAGATATAATAGATGTAGGTATGAAATATAGATATAATAGATATAATAGATAGACATAATAGATATAATAGATACACGTATAAAATATATATATAATAGATATAATGGATATGTGTAGATTCAGGTATTAAAAATACACATAATTGATATAATAGATATAGGTATAAAATATAGACATAATAGATATAGGTATAAAATATAGACATAATAGATATAGGTCTAATATTTAGACATAATAGATATAATAGATATAGATATAAAATATAGACATAATTGACATAGGTATAAAATACAGACATAATAGTTATAGGTATAATATTTAGACATAATAGATATAATAGATATAGGTATAAAATATAGACATAAAGATATAATAGATATACGTATAAAATATACACAGAATAGATATAATAGATATAGGTGTAAAATATAGACATAATAGATACAATAGAAATCGGTATAAAATATAGATATAAAAGATATAATAGATAGGGGTATAAAATATAGACACAATAGATATAGGTATAAAATTCAGACATAATAAATATAGGTATAATATTTAGACATAATAGATATAATAGATATAGGTATAAAATATAGACATAATAGATATATTAGATATAGGTATAAAATATACACATACTAGATATAATAGACACAGGTATATAATATAGATATAGTAGATATAAGCATAAAACATAGATATAATAGATATACGTATAAAAAATAGATATAATAGATACAGGTATAAAATACAGACAATAGATACAATATATATAGGTAGAAAATATAGATATAATAGATAACATTATAAAAAATATAAATATAATAGATAAAATTGATATAGGTAAAAAACATAGATAATATGTATATAGGTATAAAATATGGTTATAATAGATATAGGTATAAAATATAGATAAAATAGACATAGGTATAAAATATATACATAATAGCTATACCAGATATAGTTATAAAATATAGACATAATAGATATAATAGATCTAGGTATAAATTATAGACATAATAGATATAATAGATATAGGTACAAAAAATAGATATAATAGATATAATATATATAGGTAAAAAACATAGACATAATAGATGTAATAGATATAGATATAAAATATAGACATAATAGATATAATAGATATAGGTATAAAATATAGACATAATAGATATAATAGATTGATAAAATATAGACATAATAGATATAATAGATATAGGTATAAAATACAGACATAATAGGTATAATAGATATAAGTGTAAAATATAGATAGATACAATAGGTATAGGTATTAAACATACACGTAATAGATATAGGTGTAAAATATAGACATTATAGATATAATAGATAAATGTATAAAATATAGACATAAGAGATATAGTATATATAGGTATAAAATATAGACATAGGAGATATGATAGATATAGGTATAAAATGCAGACATAATAGATGTAATAGATATAAGTATAAAATATAGACATCACAGATATAATAGATATAAGTATAAAATATAGACATCACAGATATAATAGATATAGGTATAAAATGTAGACATAAAAGATATAATAGATATAGGTATAAAATATAGACATAATAGATATAATAGATATAGGTTTAAAATATAGACAATACATATAGAGATATAAAATATAGAAAATAGATATAATAGATACAGGTATCAAATATAAACATAATAGATATAGGTATAAAATATAGACATAATAGATACCATAGATATAGGTATAAAATATGGACATAAAAGATATAGGTATCAAATATAGATATAATAGATAAAATAGATATAGGTATAAAATATGGATATAATATATATAATAGATATAGGTATAAAATATGGATATCATAGATACAGATAGTGGTATAAAATATAGATATAACAGTTATAATGGATATAGGTATAAAGTATAGTTTAATGGATATAGGTATAAAATATAGTTATAATAGATATAATAATTATAGTTATAAAATATAGATATAATAGATATAATACATATAGGTATAAAAATTAGATATAATAGATATAGGTATAAAATATAGATATAATGGATATAATAGATGTAGGTATACAATATAGACATAATAGATATAATAGATATAGTTATAAAATATAGACATAATAGATATAGGTATAAAATATAGACATAATAGATATAATAGATATAGGTATGAAATATGGATATAACATATAAAATCGATATAAGTATAAAATACAGATATCATAGATATAATAAATATAGGTATAAAATGTAGACATAAATGATATAATAGATATAGGTATAAAATATAGACATAATAGATATAAAAGATAAAGGTTTATAATAGAGACAATACATATACAGATAAAAAATATAGAAAATAGATATAATAGATATAGGTATCAAATATAAACATAATAGATATAGGTATAAAATATAGACATAATAGATACCATAGATATAGGTATAAAATAGGGAGATAATAGATATAGGTATCAAATATAGATATAATGGATATAATAGATATAGGTATAAAATATGGATATCCTAGATACAGATATTGGTATAAAATATAGATAGAACAGATATAATAGATATAGGTATAAAATATAGATATAATATATATATTTATACAATATAGTAATAATAGATACAATAGATATAGTTATAAAATATGGATATAATTGATATTATATACATAGTTATACACAATAGATATAATAGATATAGGTATAAAATGTAGACATAAAGGATATAATAGATATAGGTATAAAATATAGATATAATAGATATAATAGATACAGTTATAAAATATAGACATAAAAGATATAATAGATATAGGTATAAAATGTAGACATAATGGATATAATAGATATAGGTATCAAATAGAGACATAAGAGATATAATAGCGGTATAAAATATAGATATAAGAGATATACGTATAAAATACAGACAAAATTGATATAATAGATAAAGGTATGAAATATAGTCATAAAAGATATAATAGATATAGACATAATAGATATAATAGTTATAGGCATAAATATAGACATAATAAATATATTAGATATAGGTATACAATATAGACATAATAGATACAATAGAGAGTTATAAAATCTAGACATCATAGATATAATAGATATAGGTATAAAATATACACATAATAGATATAGGTATAAAATATAGAAATAATACATATAATAGATAAAGGTGTAAAATGTAGACATTATAGATATAGGTATAAAATATAGTAATAATAGATATAGGTATAATATATAGATATAATATATATAATTGATATAGGTATAAAATAAAAACATAATAGATACAGGTATAAAAACCAGACATCATAGATATAGGTATAAAATATAGACATAATAGATATACCTATAAAATATAGTCATAACAGTGATAATAGATGTAGGTATAAAATATAGACATAATAGATACAATATATAGACGTATAAAATATACCCATAAGAGATATAATAGATATAGGTATAAAATATAGACATAATATATATAGGTATAAAATATAGACATAATAGATATAATAGATATAGGTATGAAATACAGACATAATAGATATTATGGATGTAGGTATATAATATAGACACAATAGATGTAACAGACATAGGTTTAAAATATAGACATAATAGATATAATAGATATCGGTATAAAATATAGACATAAAGATACAATAGATAGGGGTATAAAATATAGACACAATAGATATAGGTATAAAATATAGAAATAATAAATATAGGTATTATATTTAGACATAATAGATATAATAGATATAGGTATAAAATATGGAAATAATAGATATATTAGATATAGGTATAAAATATACACATAATAGATATAATAAACACAGGTATATAATATAGATATAATAGATATAAGCATAAAATATAGATATAATAGATATAATAGATGTACGTATAAAAAATAGATATAATAGATAGAGGTATAAAATACAGACAATAGATATAATAGATATAGGTAGAAAATATAGATGTAATAGATATAATAATAAAAAATATAAATATAATAGATATAATTGATATAGGTAAAAAACATAGATAAAATGTATATAGGTATAAAATATGGTTATAATAGATATAGGTATAAAATATAGATAAAATAGATATAGGTTTAAAATATTGACCTAATAGCTATAACAGATATAGTTATGAAATATAGACATAATAGATATAATAGATTTAGGTATAAAATACAGACATAATTGATATAATAGATATAGGTATAAAATATAGATAAATAGATATAATACATATAGGTATAAAATATAGACCCAATAAATATAATAGATATAGTTATAAAATATAGCTATAATATATATAATAGATATAGATATAAAATATAGATATAAGAAATATAGGTATAAAATATAGATATAATAGATATAGGTATAAAATATAGATATAATATATAATAGATATAGATATAAAATATAGATATAATGGATATAGATATATGTATAAAATATAGATATTATGGATATAATACATATAGGTATAAAATATAGATATAACAGATATCGCTATGAATTATAGACACAATAGATATAGATATAGGTATAAAATACAGATAAAATAGATATAGGTAAAAAAATAGATATAATAGATATAATATATATAGGTATAAAATATAGACATAATAGATATAATAGATATAGATATAAAATATAGACATAATAGATGTAATAAATATAGGTATAAAATATAGACATAATAGATATAATAGATAAAGGTATAAAATATAGACATAATAGATATAATAAATATAGGTATAAAATATAGACATAAGAGATATGATAGATATAGGTATGAAATATAGACATAATAGATATAATAGATATAAGTATAAAATATAGACACCATAGATGTAATAGATATAGGTATAAATTGTTGACATAAAAGATATAATAGATATAGGTATAAAATATAGATATAATAGATATAATAGATATAGGTATAAAATATAGATAAAATAGATATACGTGTAAAATATAGATATAATACATATAATAGATACAGCTATAAAATATAGATATAATAAATACTGGAATGCAATATAGATGTAATAGTTATAATAGATATAGGTATAAAATATAGATATAATATAGTTACAAAATATAAATAAAACAGATACAATAGATATAGTTATAAAATACAGATAAA
Source organism: Rhinopithecus roxellana (assembly GCF_007565055.1). NCBI lineage: Eukaryota > Metazoa > Chordata > Mammalia > Primates > Cercopithecidae > Rhinopithecus > Rhinopithecus roxellana. The sequence continues at coordinate 25,587 of NW_022142172.1, read as the reverse complement.
ATAGATATAGGTATAAAATATAGACAAAATAGGTATAATAGATATAGGTATATAATATAGACATAAAAGATATAATATATATAGGTGTAAAATGCAGACATAATAGATATAATAGATATAGGAATAAAATATAGGTATAATACATATAGGTATAAAATATAGATATAATTGATATAGGTATAAAATAGAGACATAATAGATATAATAGATAGAGGTATAAAATATAGATATAATAGATATAGGTACAAAATATGGATATAATAGATATAATAGATATACGTATAAAATATAGAAAATATAGTTATAGTTATAGCTGTAAAATATAGATATAATAGATATAATAGATATAGGTATAAAATATAGACATAATAGATATAATAGATATAGGTATAAAATATAGACATAAAAGATATAATAGAGGTATAAAATATAGACATAATAGAAATACTTGATAGAGTTATAAAATATAGCCATCATAGATATAATAGACAAAGTTATAAAATATGGACATAATAGATATAATAGATATAGGTATAAAATATAGATATAATATTTATAATTGTTATAGGTATAAAATATAGATATCATAGATATAGATGTAGGTATAAAATATAGATATAAAGATATAATAGATATAGGTGTAAAATATAGACATAATAGATATAATAGATAAAACAGATATAGGTATAAAATATACACAAAATGGACATAATAGATATAGGTATAAAATATAGACATCATAGATACAAAAGATATAGGTTTAAGATATAGACATAATAGATATAATAGATGTAGGTATACAATATAGACATAATACATATAATATTTATATATATATTATAGACAAAATAGGTATAATTGATACAGGTAAAAAAATATAGACATAATTGATGTAATAGATAGAGTTATAAACTATACACTTAAAAGATATAACAGATAGATGTATAAAATATAGAAATAATAGATATAATAGCTATAGGTATAAAATATAGACATAATAGATATAATAAATATAGGTATAAAATATAGTCATAACAGATACAATAGATATAGGAATAAAATATTAACATAATAGACATAATAGATATAGGTATAAAATATAGACATTATAGATATAAAGGTAAAGGTATAAAATATAGACATAATAGATATAATCGATGTAGGTATAAAATAGAAATATAATAGATATAGGCCAAAAATATAGACATAATAGATATAGGTATAATATTTAGACATATTAGATATAATAGATATAGGTATCAAACATAGACATAATAGATATAATATATATAAGTATAAAATATACACCTAATAGATATAATAGATATAGGTATAAAATATAGACATAATAGATATAGGTATAAAATACAGACATAATAGACATACGTATAAAATAAAGACATAATAGATATACCAATAAAATATAGACATAACAGTTATAATAGATATAGGTATGAAATATAGACAAAATAGATATAATAGATATAGGTATAAAATATAGCCATAATAGATATAATAGATATAGCTATAAAATATAGACATAACACATATAGGTATAAAATACAGACAAAATAGATATAATAGATAAAGGTATGAAATACAGACATAATAGATATTATAGATATAGGTATAAAATATAGACAAAATAGACGTAATAGACATAGGTATAATATATAGACATAATAGATATAATAGATACCGATATAAAATAAAGTCATAAAAGATATAATAGATAGGGCTATGAAATATAGATATAATAGATATAATTATGAAATATCGATATAATACATATAATAGATAAAGTTATAAAATATAGATATTAGAGATATAGTTATAAAACATAGTTATAATAGATATAGGAATAAAATATAGATATAATGGATTTAATAGATATAGGTATAAAATATATACATAATAGATATAATAGATATAGTTATTAAATATAGACATAATAGATATAACAGGTATAGGTATACAATACAGACATAATAGATATAATAGATATAGGTATAAAATATACACATAATAGATATAATAGACATAGGTATACAATATAGACATAATAGATATAATAGATATAGGTATAAAATATATACATAACAGATATACGTATAAAATATAGACATAATAGATATAATAGATACAGGTATGAAATATAGACATAAGCGTTATATGTATAAAATATAGACATAATAGCTATAATAGATATAGGTAGAAAATATAGACATAATAGATACAATAGATATAGGTATAAAATATAGACAAAATAGATATAATAGATAAAGGTATAAAATATACACATAATAGATATAATAGACATAGGTATAAAATATAGACATAATAGATATAATAGATATAGGTATAAAATATAGACATAAAGATATAATACATATTTGTATAAGATATAGACATAATCGATATAATAGATATAGGTATAAAATATAGACATAATAGATGTACTAGATACATGTATAAAATATAGATATAATAGATAAAATTGATATCGGTAAAAAATATAGACATAATATACATAATAGATATTTGAATAAAATATAGACATAATGGATATAGGTAGAAATATAGACATAACAGATATAATAGATATAGGTATAAAATATAAACAGACGAGGTATAATAGATATAGGTATAAAATATAGACTTAATAGATATAATAGATATAGGTATAAAATATATTTACAATAGATGTAGGTATAAAATATAGATATAATAGATATAATCGATAAAGGTATAAAATATAGACATAATAGATATAGGTACAAAGTACAGACATAATAGGTAAAATAGATATCGGAATAAAATATAGACATAATACCTACAAAAGATATAGGTATAAAATATAGACATAATAGATACAATAGATAGAGGTAAAAAAAATAGATATAATAGATATAATAAATATAGGTATAAAATATAGACATAGTAAATATAATAGATATAGGTATAAGATATAGACATAATAGATATAACAGATATAGGAATAAAATATAGACATAATAGATTTAATAGATATAGGTATAAAACATTGATATAATAGATATAATAGATATAGGTATAAAATACAGACATAGTGGATATAATAGAAATTGATATAAAACATAGACATAATAGATATAATAGATATAGATATAAAATATAGACATAATACATACAAAAGATATAGGTATAAAATATACACGTAATAGATACAATAGATATAGGTATAAAATATAGACACAATAGATATAATAGTTATGGGTATAAAATACAGACATAATAGATACATGTAGGTATAAAATATAGGTATAATAGATTTGATAGATATAGGTATAAAATATAGACATAATAGATATAATAGATATAGGTATAAAATATAGACATTATTGATATAATAGATGTAGGTATAAAATATAGACAAAATAGATATAATAGACACAGGTACAAAATATAGATAAAATAGATGTAGGTATAAAATATAAATATAATAGATATAATAGATATAGGTAAAAAATATACATATAATGGATATAGGTATAAAATATGGTTATAATAGATATAGGTATAAAATATAGATATAATAGATATAATAGTTATAGGCATGAAATGTAGACATAATAGGTATCATAGACGTATGCTTAAAATATTGACATAAGAGATATAATGGATATAGGTATCAAATATAGATATAATAGATATAGGTATAAAATATAGATATCGTGGATGTAATAGATATAAGCATAAATTATAGAGATAATAGATATAATAGATATCGGTATAAAATATAGACATAAGAAATATAATAGATAAAGATATAACATATAGACATAATAAATATAGGTATAAAGAACAGACACAGTAGATATAATAGATATAGATATAAAATATAGACATAATAGATATAACAGATAGAGGTATAAAATATAGAAATCATAGATACAGATATAAAATATAAACATAATAGATATAATAGATATAGGTATAAAATATGAACATGAGAGATATAATAGATATAGGTATAAAATATAGATATAATAAATACAATCGATACAAGTATAAAATATAGACATAATAGATATAGGTATAAAATACAGACATAATAGATATAGGTATAAAATATAGACACAATAGATATAATAGATATAGGTATAAAATATAGACTTAATAGATATAATAGATATAGGTATGAAATATAGACATAATAGATATAATAGATAAAGGTATAAAATATAGATATAATAGATATAATAGATACAGATATAAAATATATATATAGATATAATAGATATAGGTATCAAATATAGATATAATAGATATAGGTATAAAATATAGATATAGTGGATATAATAGATATAGGTATAAAATATAGACATAATAAATATAGTAGATATAAGTACAAAATACAGACTTAATAGATATAATAGATATAGGTATAAAATATAGACATAATAGATATAATAGATAATGGTATAAAATATAGATATAATAGATATAGGTATACAATATAGATATAAATGATATAGTCATTTAATATAGATATAATAGATATAATAGATATAGCTATAAAATATAGATATAATAGATATAATTATAAAATACAAATCTAATAGATATAATAAATATAGGTATTAAATATAGATATAAGAAATATAGGTATAAAATATATTTATAATAGATATAGGTATAAAATATAGACTTAATAGATATATTAGATATAGGTATAAAGTGTAGACATAATAGATATAGGTATAAAAGGTAGACCTAATCGATATAGATATAGGTATAAAATCTAGACGTAATAGGTATAATAGATATACGTATAAAACATAGACATAATAGATATACATATACATATAAAAAAAGACATAATAGATATAAGAGATATATTTATAAAATATAGACATAATAGATATAATAGATATAGGAATAAAATATAGACATAACTGAAATATTTATAAAATAGAGACATAATAGATATAATAGATATAGATATGAAATATAGACATAATATATATAATCGATATAGGTAAAAGATATAGACATAATAGATATAATAGATATAGGTATAAAATACAGATAAAATAGATATACGTGTAAAATATAGATATAATAGTTATAATAGATATAGCTATAAAATATGGATATCATAAATATAGGTATAAAATATAGACATCACAGTTAAAATAGATATAGGCCTAAAATGTAGATATAATAGATATAGTTACAAAATATAAATATATAACAGATACAATAGACATAGGTATAAAATATCGATAAAATATTTATAGGTATAATATATAGACATAACAGGTATAATAGATATAGGTATATAGTATAGACACAATAAATATAATAGATATAGGAATAAAATATAGATATAATACATATAGGTATAAAATATAGATATAATTGATACCTGTATAAATTATAAACATTATAGACATAATAGATACAGGTATAAAATATAGATATAATAGATATAGGTAAAAATATAGATAAAATAGATGTAAGAGATATACCTATAAAATATGGATATAATAGATATAGGTATAAAATATAGATATAATAGATATAATAGATAGAGGTATAAAATATAGACATAATAGATATAGTAGATATACGTAAAAAATATGGACATAATAGATATAATAGATGTTGGTATAAAATATAGACAGAACAGATATAATAGATATAGGAATAAAATATAGACATAAGAGATATAATAGATATAGGTATGAAATATAGACATAATAGATATAGGTATAAAATACAGACAGAAAATATATAACAGTTATAGTTCTAAGATATAGACATAATAGTTATAATATACATAGGTATAAAATATAGACATAAGAGATATAGGTAAAAAAATAGACATAATAGATATAATAGATATAGGTATAAATAATAGACACAATAGATATAATAGATATAGGTATAAAATATAGTCATAATAGATATAAGAGATATAGACATAATAGATATAGTAGATTTTGGAAACAAATGTAGACATAATAGATATAACAGATATAGTTAAAATATAGATGGAATAGATATAATAGATATAGGTATAAAATATAGACATAATAGATGTAGGTATAAAATATTGAAATAACTTATAATAGATACAGTTATAAAAAATAGACATTATAGATATAGGTATAAAATATAGATATAATAGATATAGGTATAAAATATAAACATAATGGGTATAATAGACATAGGTATAAAAAATAGACATAATATATATAATAGATATAGGTATAAAATATAGACATAATACGGATAATAAATGCAGGTATACATTATAGACAAAATACATATAATATTTATATATATATATTATAGACATGATAGGTATAATTGATATACGTATAAAATATAGACATAATAGATGTAATAGATAGATATATAAAATATACACTTTAAAGACATAATGGAAAGAGGTATAAAATATAGACATAGTAGATATAGTAGATATAGGTATAATATATAGACATAATAGACATAATAGATCCAGTTATAAAACATAGACATAATAGATATAATAGATAAAGGTATAAAATATAGGCATAATAGATATAATATATAGAGGTATAAAATATAGACATAATAGATATCATTGATAGAGTTATAAAATATAGACATAATAGATATAATAGATAGAGGGATGAAATATAGACACAATAGATATTATAGATATAGGTATAAAATAGAGACATAATAGATATAATAGATGTAGGTATAAAATATAGACATAATAGATATGATAGATATAGGTATAAAATATTGACGTAATAGATACAGGGATAAAATATAGACATAATTGATATAATAGATATAGGTATAAAATATAGACATAAGAGATATAATAGTTATATGTATAAAACACAGACATAATAGATATAATATATATAGGTATAAAATATAGACATAATAGATATAGGTAAAAAATATAGACATAATAGATACAACAGATATAGTTTTACAATATAGAGATAATAGTTATAATAGATACAGGTATAAAATATAGACACAATAGGTATAGGATTAAAATACAGACAAAATAGATATAATAGATATAGGTAAAAAAAAAAGACAGAATAGATTTAATAGACATAGTTATAAAATATAGACATAATAGATATAATAGAAATACGTATAAAATTTAAATATAATAGATATGGATATAAAATATAGATATAATTGATACAGGTATAAAATATAGATATAATAGATATAATTATAAAATATAAATATAATAGATATAATAGATACAGGTATAAAATATAGACATAATAGATATAATTGACCTAGGGATAAAATATAGACATAATAGATATAATAGCTATAGGTATAAAATATAGACATAATAGATATAATGGATACAGGTACAAAATATAGATATAATAGATATAGGTATAAAATATTGATATAGTGGATATAATAGATATAGGCATAAAATATAGACGTAATAGGTATAATAGATATAGGTGTAAAATATAGATATAATATATAGTTATAAAATACCGACATAATACTTATAATAGACATAGGTATAAAATATAGACATGATAGATACGATAGATAAAGGTATAAAATATAGACATAATAGATATAATAGATATAGGTATAAAATATAGACATAATAGATATAATAGATATAGGTATAAAACGTAGACATAATAGATATAATACATACAGGTATAAAATATAGATATAATAGATATTGGTTTAAAATATAGATATAATAGATATAATAGATAGACATAATAGATATAATAGATATAGGTATAAAATTTAGATATAATAGATATAGTTACAAAATATAGATATAATAGATATATTAGATATAGTTATAAAATATACATATAATAGATATAGGTATAAAATATAGATATAATAATTATAATAGATACAGGTATGAAATATAGATATAATAGATATAGTTATAAAATATAAATATAACAGATAAGATAGATATAGTTATAAAATAAAGATATAATAGATATAAGTATAAAATATAGACATAATAGGGATAATAGATATAGGAATAAAATATAGACATAAGAGATATTATACATGTACGTATAAAATATACACATAGTTGATATAATAGACTATAGGTATACAATATAGACATAATTGATATAGGTATAAAATATAGACATAAAAGATATAATAGATATAGGTGTGAAATATAGATATAACAGATATAGGTATAAAATATAGATATAATAGATATAATATATACAGGTATAAAATATAGATATAATAGATATAGGAAGAAAATACAGACATAATAGATACAGGCATAAAATACAGATATAATAGATATGACCGATATAGGTATAAAATATAGACATCACAGATATAATAGATATAGGTATAAAATATAGACATAATATATATACACATAGATTCATAAAATATAGATATAATAGATATAGGTACAAAATATAGATATAATAGATATATATATAAAATATAGATACAATAGATATCGGTATAAAATATAGATATAATACATATAATAGATACAGATATAAAAAATAGACATAATAGATATAATATTTATAGGTATAAAATATAGTAATAAAAGATATAATACAGATAGGTATGAAATATGGACATAATAGATTTAACACATATAAGAATAAAAAATAGACATAATAAATATAGGTATAATATACAGACATAATAGATATAATAGATATAGGTATAAAAAATAGACATAATAGATATAATACATATAGGTATAAAATATAGACATAATAGATATAATAGATATAGGTATGAAATATAGACATAATGGATATACGTATATAATATACACCTAGTTGATATAATAGAGATAGGTATAAAAGATAGACATAATAGATATAAATATAAAATATAGACATAATATATTTAATAGATATAGGTATAAAATATAGACATAATAGATATAGGTATAATATTTAGACATAATAGATAGATATAGGTATAAAATATATGCATAATAGATATAAAAGATACAGGTACAAAATATAGATATAATAGATATAGGTATAAAATATAGATATAATAGATAAATAGATATATATATAAAAAATAGATATAATAGATACAGGTATATAATATAGACAAGAGATATAATAGATATAGATATAAAACATAGATATAATAGATATAATTATAAAATATAAATATAATATATAAAATAGATATAGGAAAAAAATATAGATATAATGGATATAGGTATAAAATATGGTTATAATAGATATAAGTATATAGTATAGATAAAATAGTAAAATAGATATAGGAATAAAATATAGACATAATAGATATGATACATATATGTATACAATACAGATATAATAGATATAGTGGATATAGGAATCAAATATAGATATGATAGATATAAGTATAAAATATAGATATAGTGGATATAATAGATATAGGCATAAAATACAGACATAATAGATATAATAGATATAGGTATAAAAAATAGACATAATAGATATAATAGATAAAAATATAGAATATAGACATAATAGATATAGGTATAAAGAATAGACACAATAGATATAATAGATACCGGTATAAAATATAGACATAATAGATATGGGGATAAAATATAAACATAATACATATAATAGATATAGGTATAAAATATAGATATAAGAGATATAATAGATATAGGTATAAAATGTAGACATAATAGATATGGGTATAAAATACAAACATAATATATATAATAGATATATTTATAAAATACAGACATTAGAGATACAATATATATAGTTATCAAATATAGACATAATACATATAATCGATACAGGTATAAAATATAGACATAATAGATATAGGTATAAAATATACACATAATAGATATAATAGACATAGGTATAAAATGTAGACATAATAGATATAATAGATACAGGGATAAAATATAGACATAAAAGATATAATACATATAGGTATAAAATATAGACATCATAGATATAATAGATGTAGGTATAAAATATAGATATAGTAGATATAGGTATAAAATATAGACATAATAGATAGAATAGATAGAGGTATAAAATATCGATATAATAGATATAGGTATAAATACAGATACAAGAGATGTAATAAATATAGGTGTAAAACATAGACATAATAGATGAAAGTATAAAATTTAGTCATAATAGATATAATTGATATAGGTATAAAATATAGACATATTAGACATAATAGATATTGGAATAAAAAATAGACATAATAGATATAATAGATATAGGTATAAAATGTACACATAATAGATATAATAGATATAAGTATAAAATATAGACTTAATAGATATAATAGATATAGGTATGCAATACAGATTTAATAGATGTAGGTATAAAATATAGACACTATAAATATAAATGATACACGTATAAATGTAGACATAATAGCTATAGGTATAAAATATAGACATAATAGATATAATAGATATAGCTATAAAATATAGACATAATAGATATAATAGATATAGATATAAAATAGAGACATAATAGATATAAGTACAAAATATAGAAATAACAGATATAAAAGATATAGGTATAAAAAATAGACATAATAGATACAGGTATAAAATATACACATAATGGATATAATAGATATGGTACACAATATAGACATAAAAGATACAATATATATATACATATATTATAGACATAATAGGCATAATTGATATAGGCATAAAATACAGACATAATTGATGTAATAGATATAGGTATAAAATATGGACATGACAGATATATTGGATATAGTTATGAAATATTGACATAAAAGATATAATAGATATAGGTATAAAATATAGACATAATAGATACAATAGATATAGGTATAAAATGTTGACATAATAGTCATTATAGATATAGGTATAAAATATAGACATAATAAATAAAGGTATAATATTTAGACATAATAGATATAATAGATATAGGTGTAAAATATAGATATACTAGATATACCTATAAAATATAGACATAATAGATAAAATAGATATCGTTATAAAATATAGACATAATAGATATAGGTATAAAATACAGACATAATAGATAAAATAGATATAGGTATAAAATATAGACATAATAGATATAATAGATATAGGTATAAAATATAGACATAATAGATATAATTCATATAGGTATAAAATAGAGACATAATAGGTATAATAGATGTAGGTATAAAATATAGACATAATAGATACAGTAAATACAGGTATAAAATACAGATATAATAGATATAATGGATATACGTATAAAATACAGATGTAGTAGAAATAATAGATATAGGTATAAAATATAGATATAATAGATATAGGTATAAAATATGAATATAATTGATATAATAGGTATAGGTATTTAATATAGATATAATAAATACAGGTATAAAATACAGATATAATAGATATAATGGATATACGTATAATATACAGATGTAGTAGAAATAATAGATATAGGTATAAAATATAGATATAATAGATATAGGTATAAAATATGAATATAATTGATATAATAGATATAGGTATAAAATATAGATATAATAGATATAGGTATAAAATATGAATAAGATTGATATAATAGATATAGGTATAAAATATAGATATAATAGATATAGGCATGAAATATAGACATAATTGATATAATAGATATAGGTATAAAATATAGACATAATAGATATAATAGATATAGGAATAAAATATAGATACGATTGAAATAGATATAATATATAGACTAAATAGATATAAGATATAGGTATAAAATATAGACATAATAGATATAATATGTATAGGTAAAAAATATGGACAGTATAGATATAATAGACATAGCTATAAAATATAGAAAAATAGATATAATGGATACAGGTGTAAAATATAGATATAATAGATATAGGCATAAAATATAGACATAATAGATAAAATAGAAATAAGTATAAAATATAAGTATAATAAATATAGACATAAAATATAGATATAATATATATAATAGACATAGGTGTAAAATATAGATATAATAGATATAATTATAAAATATAAATGTTACAGATATAATAGATATAGGTATAAAATATAGACATAATAGATGTAATTGATATAGGTATAAAATATAGACATAATAGATATAATAGATATAAGTATAAAATATAGACATAATAGATATAATTGTTACAGGTTAAAAATATAGATATAATAGATATAGGTATAAAATAGAGATATAATAGATATAATATATATGTGTATAAAAAATAGGTATAATAGATACAGGTATAAAATATAGACAATAGATATATTACATAAAGGTATCAAATATAGATATAATAGATATAATTATAAAATATAAATAATAGATATAATAGATATTGGTGAAAAATATAGATATAGTGCATATAAGTATAAAATATGGTTATATTAGATATAAGTATAAAATATAGATATAATAGATATAATAGATATAGCCATAAAATAGAGACATAAAAAATATTATAGATATATGTAGAAAACATAGATATAATAAATATAATGGATACAGGTATGAAACATAGATATAATAGATATCGGTATAAAATATAGATAGAGCGGATACAATAGATATAGGCATAAAATATAGACATAGTGGATATAATAGATAGAGGTGTAAAATATAGACATAATATATAGTTATAAAATATAGACATAATAGTTATAATAGATATAGGTATAATATTTAGACATAATAGATATAGTAGACATAGTTATAAAATATAGACATATATATATAATAGGTGTGGTATAAAATATACACATAATAGATATGATAGATATAGGTGTAAAATATAGACATAATAGATATAACAAATATAGTTATAAAATAGAGACAAAATAGATATATAGATATAGTTATAAAATTTAGACGTAATAGATATTAAAGATATAGGTATAAAATATAAACATAATAGATATAATAGACATGGGTATAAAATATAGACATAATAGATATAATAGATATAGGTATGAAATACAGACATAATATATATAATAGATATAGGTATAAAATATAGACATAATAGATATGATATACGTAAGTATAAAACATAGACATAATAGATATAATAGATACAGGTATAAAATATAGATATAATAGATATCGTTATAAAATATAGATATAATAGATATAATAGGTAGACATAATAGATACAATAGATATAGGTATAAAATATAGATATAATAGATATAATGGATATGGATATCAAATATACATATAATATATATAGGTACAAAATATAGATATAGTGGATGTAATAGATATAGTTATAAAATATAGACATAATAGATATAATAGATATCCGTAAAAAATATAGACATAAAAGATATAATAGATAGGGGTATAAAATATAGATATAATAGATATAGGTATAAAATATCAATATAATAGATATAATAGATATACGTATAAAATATAGATATAATTTGTAGAGGTACAAAATATAGATATAATAGAGATGATAGAGTTAGGTATAAAAAATAGATATAATAGATATAATAGATATAGGTATTAAATATAGACATAATAGATATAAAAGATATAGGTATAAAATATAGACATAATAGATATAATAAATATAGAGATAAAATATAGACATAATAGGTATACGTATAAACTATACACATAATAGATATAATAGATATAGGTAAAAAATATAGACATAATAGATATAGATATAAAATATAGACATAATAAATATAGTAGTAATAGGTATAAAATATAGACATAATAGATATCATAGATATAGGTATAAAATATAGACATAATAGATATAGGGATAAAATATACACAGAATAGGTATAATAGAAATAGGTATAAAAAATAGACATAATAGATTTAAAAGATATATGTATAAAACACAGACATAATAGATATAATAGATACAGGTATAAAATATAGACATAATATATATAGCTATAAAACATAGACATAAAGATATAATAAATATACGTATAAAATATACACAGAATAGATATAATAGATATAGGTGTAAAATAAAGACATAATAGATACAGATATAAAATAAAGACCTAATATATATAATGGATATAGATATAAAATATAGACATAATATATAGTTATTAAATATAGACATAATAGATATAATAGATATAGGTGTAAAATAGACATAATATATAGTTATATAATATAGACATAATAGTTATACTAGATATAGGTACAAATATAGATATAATAGATAGAGGTATAATATTTAGATATAATAGATATAATAGATATAGGTATAAAATATGGACATAATAGATACAATAGATATAGGTATGAAATATAGACATAATAAATATAATAGATATAGGTATAAAATATACACATAAAAGATTTAACAAATATAGGTATAAAATAGAGACATAATAAATTTGATAGATATAGGTATAAAAAATAGACATAATAGATATAATAGACATAGGTATAAAATATGGACATAATAGATATAATAGATAGAGGGACAAAATATAGACATAATAGATATAATAGATAAAGGTATAAAATATAGATAAAATTGATATAATTATAAAATATATATATAATAGATACAGGTATAAAATACAGACATAATACATATGACAGATATAGGTAAAAAATAAAGACATAACAGATATAATAGATATAGGTATAAAATATAGACATAATATATATAATAGATATAGGTATAAAATATAGACATAATAGATATAGGTATAAAATACAGACATTATAGATGTAATAGACATAATTATAAAATATAGACGTAATAGATATAATAGATATGGGTATAAAATATAGATATAATAGATATAATATAGGTATAAATTATAGATATAGATATAATAAATATAGGTATAAAATATAAACATAACAGTTATGATAAAGATGGGTATAAAATCTAGACGATATAGATATAATAGATATAGGTGTAAAATATAGACATAGTAGATATAATAGATATAGGTATAAAATATAGACATAATGGATATAATAGATATAGATATAAAATATAGACATAATAGATATAATAGATATAGGTAGAAAATATAGACAAAATAGATATAGGTATTAAATATAGACATAATAGATATAATAGAAATAGCTATAAAATATAGATATAATTGATATAAGTATAAAATACAGACATAATAGATTTAATAGATATAGATATGAAATATAGACATAATAGATATAATAGATATAGGTATAAAATATAGACATAATAGATATAGTCCATATAGGTATAAAATGTAGACATAATAGATATCGGTATAAAATATAGACATAGATATAATACATATAGGTATAAAATATAAACATAATAGATATAAAAGTGATGGGTATAAACTATAGACGTAATAGATATAATAGATATAGGTGTAAAATATAGACATACTAGATATAATAGATATAGGTATAAAATATAGACATAATAGATATAGAAGATATAGGTATAAAATATAGACATAATAGATATAATAGATAAAGGTATGAAATATAGACATAATAGATATAGGTATAAAATATAGACATAAGAGATATAATAGAAATAGGTATAAAATATAGACATTATAGATATAATAGATATACGTATCAAATATAGACATAACAATTATAATAGATATAAGTATAAAATATAGACATAATAAATATAGGTATAAAGTATAGACATAATGGTTATAATAAATATAGGTATGATATACACACATAATAGATTTAATAGGTATGGATATAAAATACATACGTAATAGATATAAGAGAAATATGTATAAGATATAGACATAATCGATATAATAGATATAGGTATAAAATATAAACATAACTAGATATAATAGATATAGGTATAAAATATAGTCATAAAAGATATAATAGATATAGGAATAAAATATAGACATAATTGAAATAGTTATAAAATATAGACAAAATAGATATGAAAGATATAGGTATAAAATATAGATATAATAAGTATAGGTGTAAAATATAGATATAAGGGATATAATATATATAGGTATAAAATATAGATATAATAAGTATAGGTGTAAAATATAGATATAATAGATATAATAGATATAGGTATACAATATAGATATTATACATATAGGTATAAAATGTAGATATTATAAATATAATAGATATAGGTATACAATATAGATATAATACATATAATAGATAAAGGTAAAAAATATAGGCATACTAGATATAATAGTTATCGTTATAAGATACAGATATAGTAGATATAATAGATAGTGGTATAAAATATAGACCTAATAGATAAAATAGATATAGATAAATATATAGACATAATACATATAATAGATATCGGTTTAAAATATGGACATAATAGATGTAATACGTATACGTATAGATTATAGACATAATAGATATAATACACATAGGTATAAAATATAGACATCGTAGATATAACAGTGAGAGGTATAAAATATAGGCATAATGGATACAGGTATAAAACATAGACATAATAGATACAATACATTCAGGAATAATGTATAGACATAATAGATATAATAGACATAGGTATAAAATATAGACATAATAGATATAGGTATAAAATATAGACGTAATAGATATAATACAAATAGTTAAAAAATATAGACAATAGATATAATAGATATAGGAATAAAATATAGACATAACTGAAATATTTATAAAATATAGACATAACAGATATAATAGATATAGGTATAAAATATAGACATAATAGATATAATAGATATATGTATAAGATATAGACATAATCCTTATAATAGATATAGGTATAAAATATAGGCATAATAGATATGATTGATATAGCTATAAAATATAGACATAATAGATATAGTATATATAGGAATTAAATACAGACATAATTGAAATAAGTATAAAATAGAGCCAAAATAGATGTAAAAGATATAGATATAAAATATAGACATAATAGATATAATAAATATAGGCCTAAAATATAGACATAATAGATATAATAGATATATGTATAAGATATAGACATAATCGATATAATAGATATAGGTATGAAATATATACATAATAGATATAATAGATATACGTATAAAATATAGACATAATAGATATAATAGATATATGTATAAGATATAGACATAACCGATATAATAGATATAGGTATGAAATATAGTCATAATAGATATAATAGATATAGGTATAAAATGTAGACATAATTTAAATAGGTATAAAATATCGACAAAATAGATATAAAAGATATAGGTATAAAATATAGACATAATAGATATAACAAATAGGGGTGTAAAATATGGACATAATAGATATAATAGACATATGTATAAGATATAGACATAATAGATATAATAGATACAGGTATAAAATATAGACATAAAGATATCATAGATATAATTATAAAATATTGATATAATAAATGTAATAGATATAGGTAAAAAATATACACATAATAGATATAATAGGTATAGGTATGAAATATAGACATAATAGGTATACTAGATATATGTATAATATATAGACATAATAGATACAATAGATATAGGTATGAAATATAGACATAATAGATATAATAGATACAGATACAAAATATAGATAAAATAGATATAATAGTAATAGGTGTAAAATATAGACATAATAGATATAGATATAAAATATATGCATAATAGATTTCATAGATATAGGTATAAAATATAGACATAATAGATATAACAGATATAGGTATAAAATATAGACATAATAGATAAAACAGATATAGGTATAAAATATAGACATAATAGATATAGGTATAAAATATAGACAAAATAGATATAGGTATAAAATATAGACATATATATAATAGATATAGGTATAAAATATAAACATAATAGATATAATAGAGATGGGTATAAAATATAGACGTAATAGATATAATAGATACAGGTTTAAAATATAGACATAGTAGATATCGTAGATATAGGTATAAAATATAGACATATTTGATATAATAGATATAGGTATAAAATATATACATAATGGATATTATAGATATAGGTATAAAATATAGACATAATAGATATAGCTATTAAATATAGACATAGATAAAATAGATATAGTTATAAAATGGAAAAATCATAGCTATAATGGAGATGTGTATAAAATATAGACGTAATAGATATAATAGATATATGTGTAAAATATATACATAGTACATATAATAGACATACGTATAAAACATAGACCTAATAGATATAATAGATATAGGTATAACATATAGACATAATAGCCATAATAGATATAGGTATAAAATACAGACATAATAGATATAACAGATATAGGTATAAAATATAGACATAATAATTATAATAGATATATGTATGAAATATAGACAAAATAGATAGAGGTATAAAATACAGACATAATAGATATAATAGATATAGGTATGAAATATAGATATAATAAATATAATAGGTATAGGCATAAATATAGACATAATAGATATAATTGATATATGTATAAGCTATCCACATTATCAATATAATAGATACAGGTATAAAATATAGACCTAATAGATATAATAGATATAGGTATAAAATATAGACATAATAGATATAATAGATATAGGAATAAAATATAGACATGATTGAAATAGGTATAAAATATAGATATAATAGATATAATGGATATAGGAATAAAATGTAGATATAATAGATATAGATAAAAATATAGTCATAATAGATATAATAGATATAGTTGTAAAATACAGATATAATAGATATAGGTATAAAATATAGACATAATAGATATAATAGATATAGGAGTAAAATATAGACATAATATACAGGTATAAAATTTAGTCATAATTGATATAATAGATATAGGTATAAAACATAGACATAATAGTTATAATAGATGGAGATATAAAATATAGACAGAGTATATATAATACATTTAGGTTTTAAATACCGACAGAATAAAAATAATAGATATATTAATAAAATAGTGACACAATAGATATAATAGATATAGGTATAAAATATAGACATAAGAGATATAATAGATATACGTATAAAATACATACATATTAGATATAATAGATATAGATTTACAATATAGACAAAATAGATATAGGTACACAATGCAGACATAATAGATACAATAGATTTAGGTATAAAATATACACATAATAGATATAATAGATATATGTATAAAATATAGACATAATAGACATCATAGATATAGGTATAAAATATAGACATAATAGATATAGTAGATATAGGTAAAAAATATAGACATAATAGATATAATAAATATAGGTATAATATACAGACATAGAAGATATAATAGATATATGTATAAAATGTAGATATAACATATAGCTATGAAATATAGACACAATAGATATAGATATAGGTACTAAATAAAGATGTAATAGATATAGGTATAAATAATAGATATAATAGATATAGGTATAAAATATTGAAATAATAGATGTAATAGATACAGTTATAAAATATACACATAATAGATATAATATATATAAGTATAAAATGTAGACCTAATAGATATAGATATAGTTATAAAATCTAGACATCATAGGTATAATAGGCATACGTATAAAACATAGATATAATAGATATACATATAGATATAAAATATAGACATAATAGATATAAGAGATACATTTATAAAATATAGACATAATAGATATAATAGATATAGGTATAAAATACAGACATAATAGATATAATCGATATAGGTATAAGATATAAACATAATAGATATAATAGATATAGGTATAAAATATAGACATAATAGATATAATAGACAAAGTTATAAAATATAGACATAATAGATATAGTAAATATAGGTATAAAATATAGACATCAGAGATATAAGAGATATAGGTATAAAATATACACATAATAGATATAATAGATATAGGTATAAAATATATTCATAATAGATATAGGTATAAAATATAGACATAATAGATATAATAGATATAGGTACTAAAAATAGACATAATGGATATAGGTATAAATATAGACATAAGAGATATAGGTATAAAATAAAGACATAATTGATATAATAAATATAGGTATAAAATAAAGACTTAATAGATATAGGTATACAATGTAGACATAAGAGATATAATATATATAGGTATAAAATATAGGCATAATGTATATAGTAGAGGCATAAAATATAGACATAATTGATATAATTGATAGAGTTATAAAATATAGACATAATAGATATAATAGATAGAGGTATAAAATATAGACATAATTGATATAATTGATATAGTTATAAAATATAGACATAATAGATATAATAGATATAGGTATAAAATAGAAACATAATACACATTATACATACAGGTATAAAACATAGACATAATGGATATAATCGATATAGGTATGAAATATAGACATAAGAGATATAGGTATAAAATGTAGACAGAATAGATATAATAGATATAGGTATGAAGTATACACATAATAGATATATGCGATACTGGTATAAAATGTAGACCTAATGGATATAACAGATATAGGTATAAAATACAGATAAAATCGATATAGGTATGAAATATATATAAAAGATATATTAGATATAGGTATAAAACATACATATAATAGATATAGGTATAAAATATAGATATAATAGTTATAATAGATACAGGCTTAAAATATAGATATAAAAGATATAGTTATAAAATATATATATAAAAGATAAAAAAGATATAGGTATAAAATATAGATATAATACATATAGGTATAAAATACTGACATAATAGGTATAATAGATGCAGATATAAAATATAGACATAATAGATATAGGTATAAAATATAGACATAAGAGATATAATAGATATAGGTATAAAATATAGACATAATAGATACTATAGATAGAGGTATAAAATATAGATATAATAGATATAGTTATAAAATATAGATATAATAGATATAATAGATATACGTATAAAATATAGATACAGTAGATATAGTTATAAAATATAGATATAATAGATATAATAGATACAGATATAAAACACAGACATAATAGATAAAATTATAAAATATAAATATAATAGATATAATAAATATAGGTATAAAATATAGATATAATAGATACAGGTATAAAACATAGTTATAATAGATAAAGGTATAAAATATAGATATAATAGATATAATTACAAAATATAGACATAATAGATATAATCGATATAGGTATAAAATATAGACATAATACATGTAATAGATAGAAGTATAAAATATAGATATAATAGATATAGTTATAAAATATAGATATAATAGATATAATGGATATACGTATAAAATATAGATAAAATAGATATAAGTATAAAATATAAATATAATAGATATAATAGATACAGATATAAAATACAGATATAATAGATAAAATTATAAAATATAAATACAATAGATATAATAGATATAAGTATAAAATATAGATATAATAGATATAGTTATAAAATATAGTTAAAATAGATATAGGAATAAAATATAGATATAATAGATATAATATAGATATAAAATATAGACATAAAAGATATAATAGATATAGGTATAAAATATACACATAATAGATATAATAGATATAGGTATAAAATGTAGACATAATAGATATAGTAGATATAGGTAAAAAATATATTAATAAAAGATATAATAGATATAGTTATAAAATATAGACATAATAGATATAGTAGATACAGGTAGAAAATATAGATATAATAGATATAGGCATAAAGTATAGATATAATAGATATAATACAGATATGTATAAAAAATATATATAATAGATACAGGTATAAAATATAGACAATAGATATAATAGATATAGGTATAAAATATAGATATAATGGATATAATTATAAAATGTAAATATAATAGATAAAATAGATTTAGGAAAAAAATGTAGATATAATGGATATAGGTATAAAATATGGTTATAATAGATATAAGTATAAAATATACGTATAATAGTTATAGTAGATATAGGTATGAAATATAGATATAATGGATATGACAGATATATGTATAAAATATAGATATAATAGATATAATGGATATAGGTATTAAATACAGATATCATAGATATAGGTATAATATATAGATATATTGGATATAATACATATAGGCATAAAATATAGACATAATAGATATAATAGATATAGGTATAAAATATAGACATAATAGATATTATATATAAAGGTATAAAATATAGATATGATAGATAATAGATATACGTATAAAAAATAGATATAATACATACAGGTATAAAATATAGACATAATAGTTATAAGAGAGGTATAAAATAAAGACATAAAAGTTATGGATATACGTATAAAATATAGACATAATAGATACAATAGATACAGAGAGATATAATAGATATAGGTATAAAATTTTGACATAATGCATATAATAGATATAGTTATAAAATATAGATATAATAGATATATGTATAACATATAGACATAATAGATATAACAGATATAGGTATGAAATACAGGCATAATAGATATAATAGAGGTATAAAATATAGACATAATACATATAATAGATATAGGTATAAAATATAGACTGAATAGATATAGGTATAAAATATAGACATCATAGATACAATAGATATAGGTATAAAATATAGACATAATAGATATAATAGATATAGGTACAAACTGTAGACATAATAGATATAGGTATAATATATAGACAATAGATAAAATAGATATAGGTATAAAATATAGACATAATAGTTATAATAGATATAGACAAAATAGATATAATAGATATAGGTGTAAAATATAGACATAAGAGATATAATAGATACAGTTATAAAATATAGACATAATAGATATAGGTATAAAATATCACATAATAGATATAGGCATAAAATACAGACATAATAGATAAAATGGACATAGGTGTAAAATATACACATAATAGATATAGTAGATATAGATATAAAATATAGACATAATAGATATAATTGATATAGGTATAAAATATAGATATAATAGATATACGTATAAAATATAGACATAATAGATATAATAGATATAGCTATAAAATATAGACCTAATAGATATAGGTATCAAGTATAGATATAATAGGTATAGATATAGGTATAAAATATAGACATAAGAGATATAATAGATATAGGTATAAAATATAGACATAATAGATATAATAGATATAGGTATAAAATATACACGTAATAGATATAATAGAAATAGGTACAAAATTTGGACATAATAGATATACGTATAAAATAGAGACATAATAGATATAATAGATATAGTTATAAAATATAGACGTAATAGATATTATCGATAAAGGTATAAAATATAAACATAATAGATATAATAGATATGGGTATAAAATATAGACAATAGATATAATAGACATAGGTATGAAATACAGACATAATAATTATAATAGATATAGGTATAAAATATAGACATAATAGATATGATATATATAGGTATATAATATAGACATAAATGATATAATAGATATTGGTATAAAATATAGGCATAATAGATATAGGTATAAAATATAGACATAATAGATATAATAGATATAGCTATAAAATAAAAACAAACGAGGTATAATAGATATAGGTATAAAATATAGACATAATAGATATTATAGATATAGGTATAAAATATAGACATAATAGATATAGGTATAAAATATAAACATAATAGATATAATAGATATAGGTACAAAATATAGACATTATAGATATAATAGGTATAGGTATAAAATATAGACATAATGGATATAATTGATACAGGTATAAAATATAAATATAATAGATATAAGTATAAAACATAGATATAATACATATACGTATAAAACATAGATGTAATAGATAAAGGTATAAAATATAGACAATAGATATTATAGATATAGGTATAAAATATAGATATAATAGATATAATTATAAAAAAATAAATATAATAGATATAAGTGGTATAGGTAAAAAACATAGATATAATGTATATAGGTATAAAACATGGGTATAATAGATATAGGTATAAAATATAGACATAATAGATATAATAGATATAGGTATAAAACATAGACATAATAGATATAATGGATATAGGTATAATATATAGACATAATAAATATAATAGATATAGTTATAAAATATATACATAACAGATATAATAGATATAGGTATAAAATATAAACATAGTAGATATAGGTATTATATACAGACATAATAGATATAACACAGAGAGGTATAAAATATAGACATAATAGATATATAAGATATAGGTATAAAATACAGACATAATAGAAATAATAGATATAGGTGTAAAATATAGACATAACAGATATGATATATATAGGTATGAAATATAGACATAATACATATGATAGATGTAGGTATAAAATATAGTCATAATAGATATAATGGATATATGTATAAAACATAGATATAATATATATAGTAGATACAGGTATGAAATATAGATATAATAGATACAGGTATAAAATATCGATATAATAGATATAATAGATGTACGTATAAAAAATAGATATAATAGATACAGGTATAACATATAGATAAAAGATATAATAGATATAGGTATAAAATATAGATATAAGAGATGTAATTATAGAACATAAACATAATAGTTATAATAGATATAGGTATAAAATATAGATATAATAGATATACTTATAAAATATAGTTATAATAGTTGTAGGTATAAAATATAGATATAATAGATATAGCTATAAAATATAGACATAATAGGTATAATAGACATTGGTATAAAATATAGATATAGATATAATGGATATAGGTATCAAATATAGATATAATAGATATAGGGATAATATATAGATATAGTGGATATAATAGATATAGGTATAAAATATAGACATGATAGATATAATAGATATAGGAATAAAATGTAGACATAAGAGATATAAAGAATAAAGATATAAAATATAGTACATAATAGATATAATCGATATTGGTATAAAATATAGACATAATATTTATAGGTATAAAATATAGACATAATAGATATAATAGATATAGGTATAAAATATAGACATAAGTGGTATAATAGATGTAGGTATAAAATATAGTTATAATAGATGTAGGTATAAAATATAGATATAATAGATAAAATAGTTATAGCTGTAAAATATAGACATAATAGGTATAATAGACAAAGGTATAAAATATACATATAGATATAATGGATATAGGTATCAAATATAGGTATAATAGATATAGGTATAAAATATAGATATATTGGATATAGTAGATATAGGTATAAAATATAGACATAAGAGATATAGGTATAAAATTTAAAATAATAGATATAATAGATATAGGTAAAAAATATAGACATAAGAGATATAATAGAGATAGGTATAAAAAGATAGACATAATAGATATGGGTATAAAATATAAACATAATAGATATAATGGATATAGATATAAAATATAAACATAAGATATATAATAGATATAGGTATAAAACATAGACATAATAAATATAATCGATACAAGTGTAAAATGTAGACATAATAGATATAGG